>NC_080721.1:3276049-3568549 GCF_019097595.1 Hemibagrus wyckioides | reverse complement strand
TCACCGAGTTCTTGTCTCTCTGTCTTCAGCCACAGTTTCCATGCCAGTCAGCCTGCTTGCTTCTTCCTGTTCTGTGCTCCAAATGCGCATTATTCAGCTAATCCCATGGTTAGCAGCAGTCCTGGGTGGAATTGGAACTCTGTAGATTTATACACTCGGTATGTGCCACAGGCTTAAATGAGTCCCCGGGAGACTGCGCAACAAAAGTAGCGTTCACGGCTTCAAACACGGCCGACCTGTAAGCTCCGCCTTCCCCTTTGGAGTCCACATGCAATTGGATTTAAGCGCTCGACCATCCTGACGCGCTATGGGTGAGTACAGTTTGCGTCGTGGACCATGCCCGCGACTTAGGCTGCCAACACACGCCTGGGAAGTGCACTTGGGTCAGTCAGTGAAAGCAGTCATAGTAGTCGGTTAACGAAAAGCAGCACCTGCAGGGCATCGACACAGCCTATTGTGCCGAGTTTCAGTTGGCGTTGAGGACACGTACTAGGTACTAGGATTTCCATCTACTCTGTTATTTGGGGAACAGGCACCATGGACCAGGTCGCAACTGCCCTTCCACAAGCAACATAAAGGCCGTAGTCGGCAGGATTCGAACCTGCGCGGGGAGACCCCAATGGATTTCTAGTCCATCGCCTTAACCACTCGGCCACGACTACAAGCTCCGACTGGCTGCCCCCCATTCCCCCCCCCCCCCCCCTTTAATTATTAATTCACAAATCGATACATTTATTTTTTGTGCGTTCCAAAGCTCTTTCTTTTGATGGTAAGTGACTTAATGTAGGGACCATGCACAGGGTCCAACAGCAGCACAACGAGGCAGCGTGGTCGGTATCAAGCCAGTAGTATAAATTAACCTTGTAATCGAAAGCAATGAGCAATTTCCACCCATGTTCGGGCAAAAAGAAGCTCAGACCTGCTGTTAAGCGTTCGAACCTCTGCCGGGAATGGATTTTCCTTTCTTTTTGTTCCGATTGCTGAACATGCTACAGTAGGCCTCAGTCCAAAAGTTCATAAGCTCCAGGTTGGGACTATGCACAGAGTCTCCATCGACAACACAACAAGGCAGTGTAGTTGGTTCACTCGGCAATCATCTCCGGGCAGCACTGTAAAATCGAGCCAGTGCGTGAAAATGCAGCTCAGAATCCAAAGCAGCGAGGAGGGTTCCCCCGTGGTCAGCTTACCCTGGCGGAGGCCCAGCGTGTGTCTAGTCCCAACTGCCTTCAAAGCATGCCCAGAGAGTTCGTCCTTAGTACAGTGGACAGCAGCTCCTCTGTTCTATTTCTAAATCAGGCCTGCTTGATTCTTCCTGTTCATTTTCAGATGGTTCAGCCACAATTTCTATGCCAACCAGCGTGCTTGCTTTTGACTGTTCTCTGCTCCCAACAAACCTTATTGAGCTAATCCTCTGATCTACAGCAGTTTTTGTCTTAGAAGAGGAGAAAGACCGAACTCTTCTGGACAGCTGCACAAGATTGATTTCAATATCTTCGGGTGCCACGCTGTGATCGGGCTTCAACTTGCCCTGGGGAAGGCCCGGCGTACGTCTCGTCACAGTTTCGTCTCCACAGCCTTCAAGGGTTCAGCCAGGTGCTCCTCGTTAGTATAGTGGACAGTATCTCCGCCTGTCACGCGGAAGACCGGGGTTCGATTCCCCGACGGGGAGGCTGCTTTTCCCTTAGGCCCGACAGTGGGAAAGCCAAGGGATCTTGCTTGAAAAAGCACAGCGCCTGCCCCAAGCCTCAATCAGCGAACAAGAGGCCCAGCGTATGTCTAGTCCTGACTACCTTCGAAGGAGCGTTCCTCCTTACTATAGTGGACAGCACCCGTTCTTTTGAATCAGGCCTGACCGTAGGAATGCCAAGGGGCTCCCTGCCTCACCGAGTTCTTGTCTCTCTGTCTTCAGCCACAGTTTCCATGCCAGTCAGCCTGCTTGCTTCTTCCTGTTCTGTGCTCCAAATGCGCATTATTCAGCTAATCCCATGGTTAGCAGCAGTCCTGGGTGGAATTGGAACTCTGTAGATTTATACACTCGGTATGTGCCACAGGCTTAAATGAGTCCCCGGGAGACTGCGCAACAAAAGTAGCGTTCACGGCTTCAAACACGGCCGACCTGTAAGCTCCGCCTTCCCCTTTGGAGTCCACATGCAATTGGATTTAAGCGCTCGACCATCCTGACGCGCTATGGGTGAGTACAGTTTGCGTCGTGGACCATGCCCGCGACTTAGGCTGCCAACACACGCCTGGGAAGTGCACTTGGGTCAGTCAGTGAAAGCAGTCATAGTAGTCGGTTAACGAAAAGCAGCACCTGCAGGGCATCGACACAGCCTATTGTGCCGAGTTTCAGTTGGCGTTGAGGACACGTACTAGGTACTAGGATTTCCATCTACTCTGTTATTTGGGGAACAGGCACCATGGACCAGGTCGCAACTGCCCTTCCACAAGCAACATAAAGGCCGTAGTCGGCAGGATTCGAACCTGCGCGGGGAGACCCCAATGGATTTCTAGTCCATCGCCTTAACCACTCGGCCACGACTACAAGCTCCGACTGGCTGCCCCCCATTCCCCCCCCCCCTTTAATTATTAATTCACAAATCGATACATTTATTTTTTGTGCGTTCCAAAGCTCTTTCTTTTGATGGTAAGTGACTTAATGTAGGGACCATGCACAGGGTCCAACAGCAGCACAACGAGGCAGCGTGGTCGGTATCAAGCCAGTAGTATAAATTAACCTTGTAATCGAAAGCAATGAGCAATTTCCACCCATGTTCGGGCAAAAAGAAGCTCAGACCTGCTGTTAAGCGTTCGAACCTCTGCCGGGAATGGATTTTCCTTTCTTTTTGTTCCGATTGCTGAACATGCTACAGTAGGCCTCAGTCCAAAAGTTCATAAGCTCCAGGTTGGGACTATGCACAGAGTCTCCATCGACAACACAACAAGGCAGTGTAGTTGGTTCACTCGGCAATCATCTCCGGGCAGCACTGTAAAATCGAGCCAGTGCGTGAAAATGCAGCTCAGAATCCAAAGCAGCGAGGAGGGTTCCCCCGTGGTCAGCTTACCCTGGCGGAGGCCCAGCGTGTGTCTAGTCCCAACTGCCTTCAAAGCATGCCCAGAGAGTTCGTCCTTAGTACAGTGGACAGCAGCTCCTCTGTTCTATTTCTAAATCAGGCCTGCTTGATTCTTCCTGTTCATTTTCAGATGGTTCAGCCACAATTTCTATGCCAACCAGCGTGCTTGCTTTTGACTGTTCTCTGCTCCCAACAAACCTTATTGAGCTAATCCTCTGATCTACAGCAGTTTTTGTCTTAGAAGAGGAGAAAGACCGAACTCTTCTGGACAGCTGCACAAGATTGATTTCAATATCTTCGGGTGCCACGCTGTGATCGGGCTTCAACTTGCCCTGGGGAAGGCCCGGCGTACGTCTCGTCACAGTTTCGTCTCCACAGCCTTCAAGGGTTCAGCCAGGTGCTCCTCGTTAGTATAGTGGACAGTATCTCCGCCTGTCACGCGGAAGACCGGGGTTCGATTCCCCGACGGGGAGGCTGCTTTTCCCTTAGGCCCGACAGTGGGAAAGCCAAGGGATCTTGCTTGAAAAAGCACCGCGCCTGCCCCAAGCCTCAATCAGCGAACAAGAGGCCCAGCGTATGTCTAGTCCTGACTACCTTTGAAGGAGCGTTCCTCCTTACTATAGTGGACAGCACCCGTTCTTTTGAATCAGGCCTGACCGTAGGAATGCCAAGGGGCTCCCTGCCTCACCGAGTTCTTGTCTCTCTGTCTTCAGCCACAGTTTCCATGCCAGTCAGCCTGCTTGCTTCTTCCTGTTCTGTGCTCCAAATGCGCATTATTCAGCTAATCCCATGGTTAGCAGCAGTCCTGGGTGGAATTGGAACTCTGTAGATTTATACACTCGGTATGTGCCACAGGCTTAAATGAGTCCCCGGGAGACTGCGCAACAAAAGTAGCGTTCACGGCTTCAAACACGGCCGACCTGTAAGCTCCGCCTTCCCCTTTGGAGTCCACATGCAATTGGATTTAAGCGCTCGACCATCCTGACGCGCTATGGGTGAGTACAGTTTGCGTCGTGGACCATGCCCGCGACTTAGGCTGCCAACACACGCCTGGGAAGTGCACTTGGGTCAGTCAGTGAAAGCAGTCATAGTAGTCGGTTAACGAAAAGCAGCACCTGCAGGGCATCGACACAGCCTATTGTGCCGAGTTTCAGTTGGCGTTGAGGACACGTACTAGGTACTAGGATTTCCATCTACTCTGTTATTTGGGGAACAGGCACCATGGACCAGGTCGCAACTGCCCTTCCACAAGCAACATAAAGGCTGTAGTCGGCAGGATTCGAACCTGCGCGGGGAGACCCCAATGGATTTCTAGTCCATCGCCTTAACCACTCGGCCACGACTACAAGCTCCGACTGGCTGTCCCCCCTCCCCCCCCCCCCCCTTTAATTATTAATTCACAAATCGATACATTTATTTTTTGTGCGTTCCAAAGCTCTTTCTTTTGATGGTAAGTGACTTAATGTAGGGACCATGCACAGGGTCCAACAGCAGCACAACGAGGCAGCGTGGTCGGTATCAAGCCAGTAGTATAAATTAACCTTGTAATCGAAAGCAATGAGCAATTTCCACCCATGTTCGGGCAAAAAGAAGCTCAGACCTGCTGTTAAGCGTTCGAACCTCTGCCGGGAATGGATTTTCCTTTCTTTTTGTTCCGATTGCTGAACATGCTACAGTAGGCCTCAGTCCAAAAGTTCATAAGCTCCAGGTTGGGACTATGCACAGAGTCTCCATCGACAACACAACAAGGCAGTGTAGTTGGTTCACTCGGCAATCATCTCCGGGCAGCACTGTAAAATCGAGCCAGTGCGTGAAAATGCAGCTCAGAATCCAAAGCAGCGAGGAGGGTTCCCCCGTGGTCAGCTTACCCTGGCGGAGGCCCAGCGTGTGTCTAGTCCCAACTGCCTTCAAAGCATGCCCAGAGAGTTCGTCCTTAGTACAGTGGACAGCAGCTCCTCTGTTCTATTTCTAAATCAGGCCTGCTTGATTCTTCCTGTTCATTTTCAGATGGTTCAGCCACAATTTCTATGCCAACCAGCGTGCTTGCTTTTGACTGTTCTCTGCTCCCAACAAACCTTATTGAGCTAATCCTCTGATCTACAGCAGTTTTTGTCTTAGAAGAGGAGAAAGACCGAACTCTTCTGGACAGCTGCACAAGATTGATTTCAATATCTTCGGGTGCCACGCTGTGATCGGGCTTCAACTTGCCCTGGGGAAGGCCCGGCGTACGTCTCGTCACAGTTTCGTCTCCACAGCCTTCAAGGGTTCAGCCAGGTGCTCCTCGTTAGTATAGTGGACAGTATCTCCGCCTGTCACGCGGAAGACCGGGGTTCGATTCCCCGACGGGGAGGCTGCTTTTCCCTTAGGCCCGACAGTGGGAAAGCCAAGGGATCTTGCTTGAAAAAGCACCGCGCCTGCCCCAAGCCTCAATCAGCGAACAAGAGGCCCAGCGTATGTCTAGTCCTGACTACCTTCGAAGGAGCGTTCCTCCTTACTATAGTGGACAGCACCCGTTCTTTTGAATCAGGCCTGACCGTAGGAATGCCAAGGGGCTCCCTGCCTCACCGAGTTCTTGTCTCTCTGTCTTCAGCCACAGTTTCCATGCCAGTCAGCCTGCTTGCTTCTTCCTGTTCTGTGCTCCAAATGCGCATTATTCAGCTAATCCCATGGTTAGCAGCAGTCCTGGGTGGAATTGGAACTCTGTAGATTTATACACTCGGTATGTGCCACAGGCTTAAATGAGTCCCCGGGAGACTGCGCAACAAAAGTAGCGTTCACGGCTTCAAACACGGCCGACCTGTAAGCTCCGCCTTCCCCTTTGGAGTCCACATGCAATTGGATTTAAGCGCTCGACCATCCTGACGCGCTATGGGTGAGTACAGTTTGCGTCGTGGACCATGCCCGCGACTTAGGCTGCCAACACACGCCTGGGAAGTGCACTTGGGTCAGTCAGTGAAAGCAGTCATAGTAGTCGGTTAACGAAAAGCAGCACCTGCAGGGCATCGACACAGCCTATTGTGCCGAGTTTCAGTTGGCGTTGAGGACACGTACTAGGTACTAGGATTTCCATCTACTCTGTTATTTGGGGAACAGGCACCATGGACCAGGTCGCAACTGCCCTTCCACAAGCAACATAAAGGCCGTAGTCGGCAGGATTCGAACCTGCGCGGGGAGACCCCAATGGATTTCTAGTCCATCGCCTTAACCACTCGGCCACGACTACAAGCTCCGACTGGCTGCCCCCCCTTCCCCCCCCCCCCCCCCTTTAATTATTAATTCACAAATCGATACATTTATTTTTTGTGCGTTCCAAAGCTCTTTCTTTTGATGGTAAGTGACTTAATGTAGGGACCATGCACAGGGTCCAACAGCAGCACAACGAGGCAGCGTGGTCGGTATCAAGCCAGTAGTATAAATTAACCTTGTAATCGAAAGCAATGAGCAATTTCCACCCATGTTCGGGCAAAAAGAAGCTCAGACCTGCTGTTAAGCGTTCGAACCTCTGCCGGGAATGGATTTTCCTTTCTTTTTGTTCCGATTGCTGAACATGCTACAGTAGGCCTCAGTCCAAAAGTTCATAAGCTCCAGGTTGGGACTATGCACAGAGTCTCCATCGACAACACAACAAGGCAGTGTAGTTGGTTCACTCGGCAATCATCTCCGGGCAGCACTGTAAAATCGAGCCAGTGCGTGAAAATGCAGCTCAGAATCCAAAGCAGCGAGGAGGGTTCCCCCGTGGTCAGCTTACCCTGGCGGAGGCCCAGCGTGTGTCTAGTCCCAACTGCCTTCAAAGCATGCCCAGAGAGTTCGTCCTTAGTACAGTGGACAGCAGCTCCTCTGTTCTATTTCTAAATCAGGCCTGCTTGATTCTTCCTGTTCATTTTCAGATGGTTCAGCCACAATTTCTATGCCAACCAGCGTGCTTGCTTTTGACTGTTCTCTGCTCCCAACAAACCTTATTGAGCTAATCCTCTGATCTACAGCAGTTTTTGTCTTAGAAGAGGAGAAAGACCGAACTCTTCTGGACAGCTGCACAAGATTGATTTCAATATCTTCGGGTGCCACGCTGTGATCGGGCTTCAACTTGCCCTGGGGAAGGCCCGGCGTACGTCTCGTCACAGTTTCGTCTCCACAGCCTTCAAGGGTTCAGCCAGGTGCTCCTCGTTAGTATAGTGGACAGTATCTCCGCCTGTCACGCGGAAGACCGGGGTTCGATTCCCCGACGGGGAGGCTGCTTTTCCCTTAGGCCCGACAGTGGGAAAGCCAAGGGATCTTGCTTGAAAAAGCACCGCGCCTGCCCCAAGCCTCAATCAGCGAACAAGAGGCCCAGCGTATGTCTAGTCCTGACTACCTTCGAAGGAGCGTTCCTCCTTACTATAGTGGACAGCACCCGTTCTTTTGAATCAGGCCTGACCGTAGGAATGCCAAGGGGCTCCCTGCCTCACCGAGTTCTTGTCTCTCTGTCTTCAGCCACAGTTTCCATGCCAGTCAGCCTGCTTGCTTCTTCCTGTTCTGTGCTCCAAATGCGCATTATTCAGCTAATCCCATGGTTAGCAGCAGTCCTGGGTGGAATTGGAACTCTGTAGATTTATACACTCGGTATGTGCCACAGGCTTAAATGAGTCCCCGGGAGACTGCGCAACAAAAGTAGCGTTCACGGCTTCAAACACGGCCGACCTGTAAGCTCCGCCTTCCCCTTTGGAGTCCACATGCAATTGGATTTAAGCGCTCGACCATCCTGACGCGCTATGGGTGAGTACAGTTTGCGTCGTGGACCATGCCCGCGACTTAGGCTGCCAACACACGCCTGGGAAGTGCACTTGGGTCAGTCAGTGAAAGCAGTCATAGTAGTCGGTTAACGAAAAGCAGCACCTGCAGGGCATCGACACAGCCTATTGTGCCGAGTTTCAGTTGGCGTTGAGGACACGTACTAGGTACTAGGATTTCCATCTACTCTGTTATTTGGGGAACAGGCACCATGGACCAGGTCGCAACTGCCCTTCCACAAGCAACATAAAGGCCGTAGTCGGCAGGATTCGAACCTGCGCGGGGAGACCCCAATGGATTTCTAGTCCATCGCCTTAACCACTCGGCCACGACTACAAGCTCCGACTGGCTGCCCCCCATTCCCCCCCCCCCTTTAATTATTAATTCACAAATCGATACATTTATTTTTTGTGCGTTCCAAAGCTCTTTCTTTTGATGGTAAGTGACTTAATGTAGGGACCATGCACAGGGTCCAACAGCAGCACAACGAGGCAGCGTGGTCGGTATCAAGCCAGTAGTATAAATTAACCTTGTAATCGAGAGCAATGAGCAATTTCCACCCATGTTCGGGCAAAAAGAAGCTCAGACCTGCTGTTAAGCGTTCGAACCTCTGCCGGGAATGGATTTTCCTTTCTTTTTGTTCCGATTGCTGAACATGCTACAGTAGGCCTCAGTCCAAAAGTTCATAAGCTCCAGGTTGGGACTATGCACAGAGTCTCCATCGACAACACAACAAGGCAGTGTAGTTGGTTCACTCGGCAATCATCTCCGGGCAGCACTGTAAAATCGAGCCAGTGCGTGAAAATGCAGCTCAGAATCCAAAGCAGCGAGGAGGGTTCCCCCGTGGTCAGCTTACCCTGGCGGAGGCCCAGCGTGTGTCTAGTCCCAACTGCCTTCAAAGCATGCCCAGAGAGTTCGTCCTTAGTACAGTGGACAGCAGCTCCTCTGTTCTATTTCTAAATCAGGCCTGCTTGATTCTTCCTGTTCATTTTCAGATGGTTCAGCCACAATTTCTATGCCAACCAGCGTGCTTGCTTTTGACTGTTCTCTGCTCCCAACAAACCTTATTGAGCTAATCCTCTGATCTACAGCAGTTTTTGTCTTAGAAGAGGAGAAAGACCGAACTCTTCTGGACAGCTGCACAAGATTGATTTCAATATCTTCGGGTGCCACGCTGTGATCGGGCTTCAACTTGCCCTGGGGAAGGCCCGGCGTACGTCTCGTCACAGTTTCGTCTCCACAGCCTTCAAGGGTTCAGCCAGGTGCTCCTCGTTAGTATAGTGGACAGTATCTCCGCCTGTCACGCGGAAGACCGGGGTTCGATTCCCCGACGGGGAGGCTGCTTTTCCCTTAGGCCCGACAGTGGGAAAGCCAAGGGATCTTGCTTGAAAAAGCACCGCGCCTGCCCCAAGCCTCAATCAGCGAACAAGAGGCCCAGCGTATGTCTAGTCCTGACTACCTTCGAAGGAGCGTTCCTCCTTACTATAGTGGACAGCACCCGTTCTTTTGAATCAGGCCTGACCGTAGGAATGCCAAGGGGCTCCCTGCCTCACCGAGTTCTTGTCTCTCTGTCTTCAGCCACAGTTTCCATGCCAGTCAGCCTGCTTGCTTCTTCCTGTTCTGTGCTCCAAATGCGCATTATTCAGCTAATCCCATGGTTAGCAGCAGTCCTGGGTGGAATTGGAACTCTGTAGATTTATACACTCGGTATGTGCCACAGGCTTAAATGAGTCCCCGGGAGACTGCGCAACAAAAGTAGCGTTCACGGCTTCAAACACGGCCGACCTGTAAGCTCCGCCTTCCCCTTTGGAGTCCACATGCAATTGGATTTAAGCGCTCGACCATCCTGACGCGCTATGGGTGAGTACAGTTTGCGTCGTGGACCATGCCCGCGACTTAGGCTGCCAACACACGCCTGGGAAGTGCACTTGGGTCAGTCAGTGAAAGCAGTCATAGTAGTCGGTTAACGAAAAGCAGCACCTGCAGGGCATCGACACAGCCTATTGTGCCGAGTTTCAGTTGGCGTTGAGGACACGTACTAGGTACTAGGATTTCCATCTACTCTGTTATTTGGGGAACAGGCACCATGGACCAGGTCGCAACTGCCCTTCCACAAGCAACATAAAGGCCGTAGTCGGCAGGATTCAAACCTGCGCGGGGAGACCCCAATGGATTTCTAGTCCATCGCCTTAACCACTCGGCCAAAGCCAGGGCAAAAGGAGCTGCCTGGAGGGGGGAAAGAAAAAAAAGGGGGGGGGGGGGGGCGACGAGGGAAGAGGGAGGAGGGGGGAGGCAGGAGGGAGGAGGGGGGGGACGAGGAGGAGATTTTTTTTTTTTTACTCTCCTACTAGATTTTACTCAAAAAAAATTACTGAAAGGTCAACGCTCAGATTTATTTCACCTTATTTTTCCCAAATCAAGAGACATACCAATAATATTCTGTTTTTTTCAACAAGAATATATCTACACTTAATATTAAATTCTTTGTACACTTTCATTAAACTAAAAGATTACCACACAGGACACTTATTTCTCCAAACAAACTTTATTCCCTTTAAACAATTAAAAACTTTACTTAATAACAGCACAAGTATTAATAACAATAATAACTATTTATTACTATGTAATTATATTACTATTATTAAGAACAATAATTATTATTAAGAACAACAAAATTACAATTTAAAAAAAAAAATTACAAGTCTTTTTTTTTCTTTACAAAAGTCTTTTTTTTTTTTTACAAAACTTCAAGTCATTACAAAAATTACAAGTCATAACTACAAAACTTTTTTTTTTTTTTACAAAATTACAAGTCTTTTTTTTTTTTTTAAACAAAATTACAAAAGTCATTACAAAATAGACTATAGAGAGGCTTTCCACTGCTCAATGGTCTTCCCAGATGCTGGACAGTACCATTTTCCTTTCACCTGAGTGTGGCCAGTAAGTTTGTTTTTTGACTGACCACATATTTTGCATTTGTACTCATAGCCTTCTTTAGAATGCCGCTTCCTTGGTGGCTCCCCTCTTGCCACACGCTCTTGATCCTCTTGCTCTGCCTTTCGCAGTCTCCATGCACGTTGTCGATTCTGAAACTGCAGTACTGGAGCTGATGGCTGAGGACCCGGCAGAAAGGATGACCACCCCTGAGTCTGCGGTTCTGGAGCTGATGGCTGAGGACCCGGCAGAAAGGATGACCACCCCTGAGTCTGTGGTGTTGGAGCTGATGGGCGATGAGCAGGTGGAAAGGATGACCACTCCTGAGTCTGTGGTGTTGGAGCTGATGGCCGATGAGCAGGTGGAAAGGATGACCACCCCTGAGTCTGTGGTGTTGGAGCTGATGGCCGGTGAGCAGGTGGAAAGGTGGACCATTCTTGGGAATGTGGTGTTGGAGCTGACGGCCGATGAGCAGGCGGAAAGGATGACCAACCCTGAGGCAGAGGTCCTGGCGCTGATGGATGATGACCCTGCTGATCTGAAAACCCAGGCCAGTTAAACCAATCAGGATCTTGCTGGACCCCAGGCCAGAAGGGTTCACCTGCTGCCTGACTCTGTGACGCTGTAGTCTCTGTTCTTGCATGCTTACGGCGGCGAATTACTGCCTCACCCTCAAGATTTTCAGGTTCCTGGAACTCAATGACAGCATGTCCATGTTGAACAGGTGTTGATGGGAGCCCTCTAGGTTTTGGCAGTAAATCTTTTGCCACACTGATCTGCTGGGGAAGGTCCACTCCTTGTAGCAAGGTGTCCCGGTCAGTTCTCTTCTGCCGATCAAGCAGCCTGAAAAAACAAATCCATTTTAGAATAAAAAATTGCAAAGCTTTCATCATTGAACTGAGTGTAGAGAACAGAAGCCCAACTCACCAAGAAGAAACTGTAGTGTTATTTATGGTTACTAAAACCAGGTTGGTCCGGTCCAGCAGCTCTTTGCAGTCTTCAAGCAGCTGCTTGATGTGACTGTATGTCATGACGATTGCCTGTGGAATAGGAAAGGTTTTTCCCTTGTTGTCTTTAGGCCTATTCCTTGCTTCCCTGTATTCCTTCAAAAGCTTGAGGGCAACACATTCAGAAATCCTGTTGGCATCAGGTCTCTGGGCAGCCTGGCCATGAGTCATGAACAGTCTGTGGATAAACAGATGCATTGTTTGTGTAATGCATGATCAATATCCTATCACTACAATTGTTTCAATAACAGCATCACCAAAATATACAGAATATTATTTCAGAAAATGCAAATCACATACGACTATTTTTTATTTTTGTTTACACGAACATGCGTCTGCCAGTTTTCAATTAAGAAAGGTAATTGCTATTGTGACATGATAATTTACACAATTCCTTTGAGAACTGTCAGAAATATACTTCCACAGTCTGTATGTAAATTACAAAATGTGTGCATCCACTAAAGGTCAACTCACCTCTCAGCTGCTTGCTGACCAGGGGCTGAGCCACTACGCTTCCGTGAAGCTCTCCATGGACCTGGCAAGGTCTTTTTCTTGGATTTAAGTGAATATCTGGAGGGGATTTGGTCCATGGCATGCAGACAGGAATACAGTCGCAAGATCTCTGCTATCTCGTTGGTTGATAAAGCAGTAATGGTGCGGTTGAGGCTGACAAGGTACCCTGCCAAGTCATCCACTGCCTCCCATCCAAGAACACCCCTTGAATCACAACGACTATCCTGTTAAAAAAAAAATCCTTAATTTCGGTAAAAAAAACTGATAAATTATTCTTCACAATTTACAGATTATAAAACTTTAGCCATTTTACCGGAGCCAATGCGTCGGGCACACCAGAGTAAATATCCTCAGTGTCACTGTCAGTAAGATGAGGGCCACTGCTTCCAAGACTGGTTTCCTAAATTATGCATTGTTAGTCAGGAATAAACTACAAAAACTCTAAACAAAATGTAGATTTTGTTTAGAATCTACAACCTGTAGATTCATGTGACAATTCAACATAAAGAGCAACTGTAAATTAACTTTCCCTAAAAAAAAGTCACATTACCTGGTATGAGGAGTCAGCAAGTATGTCAAGGCTGCTGGAGGTGTGTGAAGTGTCTACACTGATATCAGTCACATCACAGACTGTGACATCCAGGCACTCATCCTCCTGAACTTCAGCCTGCACCTCTGGCAGAGTGATGCCTATTTCAGCATGCTGCAGAGGAGCCAGCAGATCCCCTCTGTTGGACTGTGCCAGCAAGTACTCCACAGCAATATGCTCACCTATCATAAAAAACATTAAATATTTTTTGAATTAAGAGAAGTAGATCAGACTATGTAACATTTTTAACAAACAATCTATTGTTAATTATTTGCCATTAATTTAAATCGCTCATGAAAATTGCACTGAGTAAGAAAAATAAAATCACATAGGCAGAAGAAAGCAAACTAAACTGAATAAATTTACAACCTCACATTCAGTGATATCACGTTAGATTTGGTCAAACTGCCAACTTGGATTGTAATCCATCTGCTAATATTTAAATAACACATTTTGTTTATCAAGTGATATATTTTGAATATATCTTGACACGCTCTGTGCTAATTTTGTGATGTCTTTTGTCTATGACCTTATCTTATGACCACTATATCCTTTGTTTAAGTCTTCAAAGATTGAATAAAGAATGTGTCGTGCACAGACACTCTGTCATTAGTCTACCTGTAGTGAACTTTGCCACCACCTTCGTTAACACCTTTGATGTCCATCGTTAATGCCTTTTGTTACCCATGGACAACGCCTTTTGTCATTAGCCCATCTGTAGTGACCTCTGTTGACACCTTTGACGTCCATCGTTAAATGCCTTTTGTTACCCATACGGAATGCCTTTTATCACACATACCATAGATAATGACAAATCCAAGTGTCTGACTCCCTGTCTGTCTCAATAAACTCTGAAAAAGCATTGCTACCTAAACCCTGACTATGTTTGTCTATCATCAAGCAAGTAGTTAGATGAATCTTACCGGTGGGTTTCCCAGGGGGTGTGAATTCTGGCAGGAGGGCACATCCGAGGACTCTGCTGCTGAAGGCATTCATTTGAGACATCAGACGTACATCATAGATTTTACTCTGTGATGTACCACTCATGTCGACAGCTTGATATGCTCGGTTGACATTCCATCTAGATACACCCTCAAGCATGTACATCTGTGTGTGCAGAGCATTGCATCGCCACCCTATAAAGACAAAATGATCATAAAAATACTAATTGCATTTAGTAAATAATGAATCACATGTTCACCCTTAGGAAATCTTCCAGTGATAAACGAATAAGACATCGAGTTTCTTAAGATGAAGAATTCAACAGCAACCATGTAAATATAACAAATGATTTATGTGAAAGATCTATTTAAACAAATATGATATTTTCACATAATTTCAGTTTACCTGGAATAAAATTACACTGGTGGTGATGGAAGCTCTCCAGAGAAGAGGACCCTCTGCCACACCTCAGAACATCCAAGACCTTGTCGCCCTTTAACCCAGTGCCCAGTTTTGTATAAAGCTGTACACCAGGTGGATCTTGGATGCATGGCAAGTGCCTTTGTTGTACCTCCCACACATGTGTCATGCTCTCTGGATTTATGAGACGCAAACCTGTGGTGTCTGTCAGTTCCCACATTGAGTCCAGCAATCCTTGTATCATTGACCGCGTTTCTTCAACCCCACGAGTCCTCCTCCTGCAGTGTTTGGCCAGCTCACTGGAGGTGATGCTTGACAGAACTTGGGCTTCAGATGGAATATGGCTGCCATGTTTTTTTAAAAGCTCTGCCTTCTTTGCTGCTTTAAGCTGACAGATGTCATCCTTGTCCCACTCAAAAATGCAGCTGGACAACTTGGAGCAAAATGTGCCAAACAGTGGATGGTGCTCTGTTGTAAGACCAGAAGTGAAGTGCCTCATGAAGTGGAAAATATCAAGTCTCACTTTGGTTTTCCATGGTCGAAACCAGGTGAGAACTGGGGTTACACCTGTACCAATGAGAAACGATAAGTGAATTTATGCAGAGAAGCAATGAATCATTTTTTTTTTTTATTTCAATTTTGAAGTGAAATTAAAAAAAATAATTGACAGAATTCTTGGTAGGGAAAGATTGTCACACACCTGTCTCACTGCAGCAATCCCTGTCAACATAAATCACTTCTGGCTCTGCCTCCCCAGCATCCATGTAGCGCTTAACTATACCTTGACACAGTTCATCCAGACCAGCTCCCTCACCAGTGGTCAGGACACAATTCAGGACTTGGCCAAACTCGTTTCCAATGTTGGTCATCCATGTAGCTGTGTCTGCAATGCCACCAGCAAGCTTTTTGGTGATCTATACAAACACAATGCAAAAAATATATATATTTACATACACATACACACACACACACACACACACATACACACACACACATATATATATATATAACATAAATATATGTGTACTTGCCTTCTTTGTAGAATCAAGCTTCAGGATTCTACCATATGTTGAGGTAATGACACCCTTTAGCTCGTCAAGATGACCAAGGATCTCATTCGCATGAACGGTTTCAAACCACTGGGCCAGGGGTAAGGGGCTGAAAGGTGGTGGCCGCTGATAGACTGCCTCAGACTGGATCAGGGCACAACGCTTTTTGTGAAGTTCACAGTCTGACAGGTATTCTACAGTTCGTCTTGCCCACTCCTCACTGTGAATTTCTTGTAGGGACTGCTGCAAGTAACTTGAGCTGTTTCCTGCAGTCCTTGACTTCAACAAAGTCACGCATTTCCTGTCAAGGGCAAGCTGAGTGGTGAGGACAGCCGGGAATTTGTTTCTGTGGGAAGGATCAAGTTGTTGTAGCACCTCCATACTCCAAGGGCAGATGGGAATCCTACACTTGCTACAGCGAGGGTAGTCTGCTCCAATGAGATAATACCTGGAGTCAATGTCAATGACTTCCCTCACTTTTGTGTAGATCCCTGAATGGTGCATTTTCATATTACATGCAGTGCATTTTATAGGAATGCCCCACATCCGCATTGGTGCCCACAGAAACATTCGCTGCCTGAAATAGCTGCCTGGATCAGGAGGTGAAGTTCCAGGCTTGCCAGGACTTGGTGGATGAAACCAGTTTTGGGAAAATTGTTGCTTCAGCTGTCCTGTACTGTCATAAAGACACTGCGCTATCCACCTCTGATCTGCTGGTTTAATAACTCTACAGAATTGCTTGGGGAGAAAACTCACCCAATTCACTTCTGGAGGCTTTATGCTGATTTCAGGCGTGGTTGATGTGTGAGGAGCACTTCGTGGAGCTTCTTGTCGCTCTTCAGGATGAGTTGCAAATGCCTCTTTGAGTGGAGCTGGAGGTGGCACCACAGTTGTCATTCTTTGATCTGCAGCACTGGTGGAATGGTGATCATTTTCAATGTGCTTAAGCATTCCAACTGCACCCTGAACTATTGTGCCACATTGGTCACAACTCTCTTCGACATGGTAGTCTATGAGATGTCCAGAGAAATGCTCCAAAACAATGTCTTTTTTGCATAAACTACAGGTGATCATCTTATGCTCACTTGCTTGAGTAGTGGTCTGAGTGGCTGGACAAACTGTGGTGCTGGTCAGAGGTGCTGGACGAACCGTTGTGCTGGTCAGAGGTGCTGGGCGAACCGTTGTGTTGGTCAGAGGTGCTGGGCGAACTGATGGTGCTGGACGAACAATTGTGCTGGTCAGAGGTGCTGGGCAAACTGATGGTGCTGGACGAACTGTTGTGCTGGTCAGAGGTTCTGGACGAACCGTTGTGCTGGTCAGAGGTGCTGGGCGAACTGATGGTGCTGGACGAAGCGTTGTGCTGGTCAGAGGTGCTGGGCGAACTGATGGTGCTGGACGAAGCGTTGTGCTGGTCAGAGGTGCTGGGCGAACTGATGGTGCTGGACGAACCGTTGTGCTGGTCAGAGGTGCTGGCTGCGTTGCTGAGCTGGTCTGAGGGGCTGTTTGTATTGGCTGACTCCCTGTCTGCTGAGTTGACTGAAAAAAAAAGAAAAAAAAAAGCATTAGTGTTTTCCACAGATCATAAAGTATGCCAGTGAATTTTTAAACAAAACAATGTATTTTTTAATTGACAGTAAATTCTGCTATGAAGAATAAAACATGGAAGAAATTTTAAAAAATTAGTAATGGCAGTGGAAGTTTATCATAACCTACCTTGTGATAACCGCATTTGCAAATGATACTTTGCCCAAAGATGTTGTGACTATGAGTCTTGTTGTGTAATGGACAGTTATTGATGGAATGCAATACATCCTTCCACTTCTTTGACCCCGGCTTCTTGCCTGTTGTGAAGTGGTACTTCCCTTGGGCATACTTGCACATGATGTCATGCCAAAAAGTGTCTGGTTTACCCGTCTTAGTCATATCTACAAATATGAAATAACAGGGTACAAAGGTCAGGAAACATGTACACAGAGAATGTGTTTATCAAATAAACAATCGTACACAGTAGGACATATAGTGAAATGAAAATATAGTGAAAAAAATCAGATATTGAAATGAAAATATAGTAAAAAAAACAGATATTGAAATGAAAATATAGTGAAAAAAATCAGATATTGAAATGAAAATATAGTGAAAAAAACAGATATTGAAATGAAAATATAGTGAAACAAATCAGATATTGAAATGAAAATATAGTGAAAAAAATCAGATATTGAAATGAAAATATAGTGAAAAAAAACAGATATTGAAATGAAAATATAGTGGAAAAAATTCAGATATTGAAATGAAAATATAGTGAAGAAAATCAGATACTGAAATGAAAATATAGTGAAAAAAACAGATATTGAAATGAAAATATAGTGAAGAAAATCAGATATTGAAATGAAAATATAGTGAAAAAAATCAGATATTGAAATGAAAATATAGTAAAAAAAATTAGATATTGAAATGAAAATATAGTGAAAAAAATCAGATATTGAAATGAAAATATAGTGGAAAAAAAATTAGTTATTAGGCTGATGGTATCCTAAGTCTGTGACCTACTGAACCAGTGTTAATGTATTCATCAATAGAGACTTCAGAGCACTTTTGTTGCTCTGGATAATAGTGTGTGCCAAATGCCAGACATCTGAATGTAAATGCTTTTTTTTCTATTACAACCGAGTGTTCGCGCCAAATATAGAGAGGGACGTGTCTGGCCTTTATTCTAAACGCAAAAATTTGGCACGAACACGCGGTTATAATAGAAAAAAAAGTTATACATTTACATGCCTGGCAACGTAAAAAAAAAGTGCTCCGAAGACTCTATTAATGAATACATTAACACTGGTATCCACAGACTTAGGATGGGATCCACAGACTTAGGATACCATCAGCCTAATAACTGATTTTTTTTCACTATACAGTATATAGTATAAGTAAAATCATGCCCAGCAAAAGCGGATCAATATAAATCGATATAAATGTTCGTCGCGACGAAACAGATAATAAAATAGTCTAACCAACGACTGAACAATAAAGTTAGCCAAATCAAAGACTGTACTCACCTGCACGGTGCCGATAGGTTGCCGAAAGGTCCGAAAGGAGACTAAATATGTGTAAATATGTCTGTCACAGCGGTAAATATATATGTCAGGATCGCGAACTAAAGTCACCTCCTTCACGCAAGTTACGTGATATCGCTTCGGCCAATGACAGATCATCCCCGCCCCAACCTCCTGCTTCGGCCAATGAGAGGTTATCCCCGCCCCAACTCCCTGTTTCAGCCAATGAGCGTTTTGCCCCGTTAGGACTCGTTAGGACTCGCCGTTCGGATTTGTTAGGACTTGTTAGGAATTGTTAGGATATCTGTTAGGATTTGTTAGGATTTGTGTTAGGAATTGTTCGGATTTCCGTTAGGAATCGTTTGAAGTGTGTTAGGACTCGTTAGGACATGCTTTGCCGTCCATTCACCGCAGGGTGCGGCCACGACTACAAGCTCCAACTGGCTACCCCTGATTCCCCCCCCCTTTAATTATTAATTCACAAATCGATACATTTATTTTTTGTGCGTTCCAAAGCTCTTTCTTTTGATGGTAAGTGACTTAATGTAGGGACCATGCACAGGGTCCAACAGCAGCACAACGAGGCAGCGTGGTCGGTATCAAGCCAGTAGTATAAACTAACCTTGTAATCGAAAGCAATGAGCAATTTCCACCCATGTTCGGGCAAAAAGAAGCTCAGACCTGCTGTTAAGCGTTCGAACCTCTGCCGGGAATGGATTTTCCTTTCTTTTTGTTCCGATTGCTGAACATGCTACAGTAGGCCTCAGTCCAAAAGTTCATAAGCTCCAGGTTGGGACTATGCACAGAGTCTCCATCGACAACACAACAAGGCAGTGTAGTTGGTTCACTCGGCAATCATCTCCGGGCAGCACTGTAAAATCGAGCCAGTGCGTGAAAATGCAGCTCAGAATCCAAAGCAGCGAGAAGGGTTCCCCCGTGGTCAGCTTACCCTGGCGGAGGCCCAGCGTGTGTCTAGTCCCAACTGCCTTCAAAGCATGCCCAGAGAGTTCGTCCTTAGTACAGTGGACAGCAGCTCCTCTGTTCTATTTCTAAATCAGGCCTGCTTGATTCTTCCTGTTCATTTTCAGATGGTTCAGCCACAATTTCTATGCCAACCAGCGTGCTTGCTTTTGACTGTTCTCTGCTCCCAACAAACCTTATTGAGCTAATCCTCTGATCTACAGCAGTTTTTGTCTTAGAAGAGGAGAAAGACCGAACTCTTCTGGACAGCTGCACAAGATTGATTTCAATATCTTCGGGTGCCACGCTGTGATCGGGCTTCAACTTGCCCTGGGGAAGGCCCGGCGTACGTCTCGTCACAGTTTCGTCTCCACAGCCTTCAAGGGTTCAGCCAGGTGCTCCTCGTTAGTATAGTGGACAGTATCTCCGCCTGTCACGCGGAAGACCGGGGTTCGATTCCCCGACGGGGAGGCTGCTTTTCCCTTAGGCCCGACAGTGGGAAAGCCAAGGGATCTTGCTTGAAAAAGCACCGCGCCTGCCCCAAGCCTCAATCAGCGAACAAGAGGCCCAGCGTATGTCTAGTCCTGACTACCTTCGAAGGAGCGTTCCTCCTTACTATAGTGGACAGCACCCGTTCTTTTGAATCAGGCCTGACCGTAGGAATGCCAAGGGGCTCCCTGCCTCACCGAGTTCTTGTCTCTCTGTCTTCAGCCACAGTTTCCATGCCAGTCAGCCTGCTTGCTTCTTCCTGTTCTGTGCTCCAAATGCGCATTATTCAGCTAATCCCATGGTTAGCAGCAGTCCTGGGTGGAATTGGAACTCTGTAGATTTATACACTCGGTATGTGCCACAGGCTTAAATGAGTCCCCGGGAGACTGCGCAACAAAAGTAGCGTTCACGGCTTCAAACACGGCCGACCTGTAAGCTCCGCCTTCCCCTTTGGAGTCCACATGCAATTGGATTTAAGCGCTCGACCATCCTGACGCGCTATGGGTGAGTACAGTTTGCGTCGTGGACCATGCCCGCGACTTAGGCTGCCAACACACGCCTGGGAAGTGCACTTGGGTCAGTCAGTGAAAGCAGTCATAGTAGTCGGTTAACGAAAAGCAGCACCTGCAGGGCATCGACACAGCCTATTGTGCCGAGTTTCAGTTGGCGTTGAGGACACGTACTAGGTACTAGGATTTCCATCTACTCTGTTATTTGGGGAACAGGCACCATGGACCAGGTCGCAACTGCCCTTCCACAAGCAACATAAAGGCCGTAGTCGGCAGGATTCGAACCTGCGCGGGGAGACCCCAATGGATTTCTAGTCCATCGCCTTAACCACTCGGCCACGACTACAAGCTCCGACTGGCTGCCCCCCATTCCCCCCCCCCCCCCTTTAATTATTAATTCACAAATCGATACATTTATTTTTTGTGCGTTCCAAAGCTCTTTCTTTTGATGGTAAGTGACTTAATGTAGGGACCATGCACAGGGTCCAACAGCAGCACAACGAGGCAGCGTGGTCGGTATCAAGCCAGTAGTATAAATTAACCTTGTAATCGAAAGCAATGAGCAATTTCCACCCATGTTCGGGCAAAAAGAAGCTCAGACCTGCTGTTAAGCGTTCGAACCTCTGCCGGGAATGGATTTTCCTTTCTTTTTGTTCCGATTGCTGAACATGCTACAGTAGGCCTCAGTCCAAAAGTTCATAAGCTCCAGGTTGGGACTATGCACAGAGTCTCCATCGACAACACAACAAGGCAGTGTAGTTGGTTCACTCGGCAATCATCTCCGGGCAGCACTGTAAAATCGAGCCAGTGCGTGAAAATGCAGCTCAGAATCCAAAGCAGCGAGGAGGGTTCCCCCGTGGTCAGCTTACCCTGGCGGAGGCCCAGCGTGTGTCTAGTCCCAACTGCCTTCAAAGCATGCCCAGAGAGTTCGTCCTTAGTACAGTGGACAGCAGCTCCTCTGTTCTATTTCTAAATCAGGCCTGCTTGATTCTTCCTGTTCATTTTCAGATGGTTCAGCCACAATTTCTATGCCAACCAGCGTGCTTGCTTTTGACTGTTCTCTGCTCCCAACAAACCTTATTGAGCTAATCCTCTGATCTACAGCAGTTTTTGTCTTAGAAGAGGAGAAAGACCGAACTCTTCTGGACAGCTGCACAAGATTGATTTCAATATCTTCGGGTGCCACGCTGTGATCGGGCTTCAACTTGCCCTGGGGAAGGCCCGGCGTACGTCTCGTCACAGTTTCGTCTCCACAGCCTTCAAGGGTTCAGCCAGGTGCTCCTCGTTAGTATAGTGGACAGTATCTCCGCCTGTCACGCGGAAGACCGGGGTTCGATTCCCCGACGGGGAGGCTGCTTTTCCCTTAGGCCCGACAGTGGGAAAGCCAAGGGATCTTGCTTGAAAAAGCACCGCGCCTGCCCCAAGCCTCAATCAGCGAACAAGAGGCCCAGCGTATGTCTAGTCCTGACTACCTTCGAAGGAGCGTTCCTCCTTACTATAGTGGACAGCACCCGTTCTTTTGAATCAGGCCTGACCGTAGGAATGCCAAGGGGCTCCCTGCCTCACCGAGTTCTTGTCTCTCTGTCTTCAGCCACAGTTTCCATGCCAGTCAGCCTGCTTGCTTCTTCCTGTTCTGTGCTCCAAATGCGCATTATTCAGCTAATCCCATGGTTAGCAGCAGTCCTGGGTGGAATTGGAACTCTGTAGATTTATACACTCGGTATGTGCCACAGGCTTAAATGAGTCCCCGGGAGACTGCGCAACAAAAGTAGCGTTCACGGCTTCAAACACGGCCGACCTGTAAGCTCCGCCTTCCCCTTTGGAGTCCACATGCAATTGGATTTAAGCGCTCGACCATCCTGACGCGCTATGGGTGAGTACAGTTTGCGTCGTGGACCATGCCCGCGACTTAGGCTGCCAACACACGCCTGGGAAGTGCACTTGGGTCAGTCAGTGAAAGCAGTCATAGTAGTCGGTTAACGAAAAGCAGCACCTGCAGGGCATCGACACAGCCTATTGTGCCGAGTTTCAGTTGGCGTTGAGGACACGTACTAGGTACTAGGATTTCCATCTACTCTGTTATTTGGGGAACAGGCACCATGGACCAGGTCGCAACTGCCCTTCCACAAGCAACATAAAGGCCGTAGTCGGCAGGATTCAAACCTGCGCGGGGAGACCCCAATGGATTTCTAGTCCATCGCCTTAACCACTCGGCCACGACCACAAGCTCCGACTGGCTGCCCCCCCATCCCCCCCCCCCCCTTTAATTATTAATTCACAAATCGATACATTTATTTTTTGTGCGTTCCAAAGCTCTTTCTTTTGATGGTAAGTGACTTAATGTAGGGACCATGCACAGGGTCCAACAGCAGCACAACGAGGCAGCGTGGTCGGTATCAAGCCAGTAGTATAAATTAACCTTGTAATCGAGAGCAATGAGCAATTTCCACCCATGTTCGGGCAAAAAGAAGCTCAGACCTGCTGTTAAGCGTTCGAACCTCTGCCGGGAATGGATTTTCCTTTCTTTTTGTTCCGATTGCTGAACATGCTACAGTAGGCCTCAGTCCAAAAGTTCATAAGCTCCAGGTTGGGACTATGCACAGAGTCTCCATCGACAACACAACAAGGCAGTGTAGTTGGTTCACTCGGCAATCATCTCCGGGCAGCACTGTAAAATCGAGCCAGTGCGTGAAAATGCAGCTCAGAATCCAAAGCAGCGAGGAGGGTTCCCCCGTGGTCAGCTTACCCTGGCGGAGGCCCAGCGTGTGTCTAGTCCCAACTGCCTTCAAAGCATGCCCAGAGAGTTCGTCCTTAGTACAGTGGACAGCAGCTCCTCTGTTCTATTTCTAAATCAGGCCTGCTTGATTCTTCCTGTTCATTTTCAGATGGTTCAGCCACAATTTCTATGCCAACCAGCGTGCTTGCTTTTGACTGTTCTCTGCTCCCAACAAACCTTATTGAGCTAATCCTCTGATCTACAGCAGTTTTTGTCTTAGAAGAGGAGAAAGACCGAACTCTTCTGGACAGCTGCACAAGATTGATTTCAATATCTTCGGGTGCCACGCTGTGATCGGGCTTCAACTTGCCCTGGGGAAGGCCCGGCGTACGTCTCGTCACAGTTTCGTCTCCACAGCCTTCAAGGGTTCAGCCAGGTGCTCCTCGTTAGTATGGTGGACAGTATCTCCGCCTGTCACGCGGAAGACCGGGGTTCGATTCCCCGACAGGGAGGCTGCTTTTCCCTTAGGCCCGACAGTGGGAAAGCCAAGGGATCTTGCTTGAAAAAGCACCGCGCCTGCCCCAAGCCTCAATCAGCGAACAAGAGGCCCAGCGTATGTCTAGTCCTGACTACCTTCGAAGGAGCGTTCCTCCTTACTATAGTGGACAGCACCCGTTCTTTTGAATCAGGCCTGACCGTAGGAATGCCAAGGGGCTCCCTGCCTCACCGAGTTCTTGTCTCTCTGTCTTCAGCCACAGTTTCCATGCCAGTCAGCCTGCTTGCTTCTTCCTGTTCTGTGCTCCAAATGCGCATTATTCAGCTAATCCCATGGTTAGCAGCAGTCCTGGGTGGAATTGGAACTCTGTAGATTTATACACTCGGTATGTGCCACAGGCTTAAATGAGTCCCCGGGAGACTGCGCAACAAAAGTAGCGTTCACGGCTTCAAACACGGCCGACCTGTAAGCTCCGCCTTCCCCTTTGGAGTCCACATGCAATTGGATTTAAGCGCTCGACCATCCTGACGCGCTATGGGTGAGTACAGTTTGCGTCGTGGACCATGCCCGCGACTTAGGCTGCCAACACACGCCTGGGAAGTGCACTTGGGTCAGTCAGTGAAAGCAGTCATAGTAGTCGGTTAACGAAAAGCAGCACCTGCAGGGCATCGACACAGCCTATTGTGCCGAGTTTCAGTTGGCGTTGAGGACACGTACTAGGTACTAGGATTTCCATCTACTCTGTTATTTGGGGAACAGGCACCATGGACCAGGTCGCAACTGCCCTTCCACAAGCAACATAAAGGCCGTAGTCGGCAGGATTCAAACCTGCGCGGGGAGACCCCAATGGATTTCTAGTCCATCGCCTTAACCACTCGGCCAAAGCCAGGGCAAAAGGAGCTGCCTGGAGGGGGGAAAGAAAAAAAAAGGGGGGGGGGCGAGGAGGGAAGAGGGAGGAGGAAGGAGGCAGGAGGGAGGAGGGGGGGGACGAGGAGGAGATTTTTTTTTTTTTACTCTCCTACTAGATTTTACTCAAAAAAAATTACTGAAAGGTCAACGCTCAGATTTATTTCACCTTATTTTTCCCAAATCAAGAGACATACCAATAATATTCTGTTTTTTTCAACAAGAATATATCTACACTTAATATTAAATTCTTTGTACACTTTCATTAAACTAAAAGATTACCACACAGGACACTTATTTCTCCAAACAAACTTTATTCCCTTTAAACAATTAAAAACTTTACTTAATAACAGCACAAGTATTAATAACAATAATAACTATTTATTACTATGTAATTATATTACTATTATTAAGAACAATAATTATTATTAAGAACAACAAAATTACAATTTAAAAAAAAAAATTACAAGTCTTTTTTTTTCTTTACAAAAGTCTTTTTTTTTTTTTACAAAACTTCAAGTCATTACAAAAATTACAAGTCATAACTACAAAACTTTTTTTTTTTTTTACAAAATTACAAGTCTTTTTTTTTTTTTTAAACAAAATTACAAAAGTCATTACAAAATAGACTATAGAGAGGCTTTCCACTGCTCAATGGTCTTCCCAGATGCTGGACAGTACCATTTTCCTTTCACCTGAGTGTGGCCAGTAAGTTTGTTTTTTGACTGACCACATATTTTGCATTTGTACTCATAGCCTTCTTTAGAATGCCGCTTCCTTGGTGGCTCCCCTCTTGCCACACGCTCTTGATCCTCTTGCTCTGCCTTTCGCAGTCTCCATGCACGTTGTCGATTCTGAAACTGCAGTACTGGAGCTGATGGCTGAGGACCCGGCAGAAAGGATGACCACCCCTGAGTCTGCGGTTCTGGAGCTGATGGCTGAGGACCCGGCAGAAAGGATGACCACCCCTGAGTCTGTGGTGTTGGAGCTGATGGGCGATGAGCAGGTGGAAAGGATGACCACTCCTGAGTCTGTGGTGTTGGAGCTGATGGCCGATGAGCAGGTGGAAAGGATGACCACCCCTGAGTCTGTGGTGTTGGAGCTGATGGCCGGTGAGCAGGTGGAAAGGTGGACCATTCTTGGGAATGTGGTGTTGGAGCTGACGGCCGATGAGCAGGCGGAAAGGATGACCAACCCTGAGGCAGAGGTCCTGGCGCTGATGGATGATGACCCTGCTGATCTGAAAACCCAGGCCAGTTAAACCAATCAGGATCTTGCTGGACCCCAGGCCAGAAGGGTTCACCTGCTGCCTGACTCTGTGACGCTGTAGTCTCTGTTCTTGCATGCTTACGGCGGCGAATTACTGCCTCACCCTCAAGATTTTCAGGTTCCTGGAACTCAATGACAGCATGTCCATGTTGAACAGGTGTTGATGGGAGCCCTCTAGGTTTTGGCAGTAAATCTTTTGCCACACTGATCTGCTGGGGAAGGTCCACTCCTTGTAGCAAGGTGTCCCGGTCAGTTCTCTTCTGCCGATCAAGCAGCCTGAAAAAACAAATCCATTTTAGAATAAAAAATTGCAAAGCTTTCATCATTGAACTGAGTGTAGAGAACAGAAGCCCAACTCACCAAGAAGAAACTGTAGTGTTATTTATGGTTACTAAAACCAGGTTGGTCCGGTCCAGCAGCTCTTTGCAGTCTTCAAGCAGCTGCTTGATGTGACTGTATGTCATGACGATTGCCTGTGGAATAGGAAAGGTTTTTCCCTTGTTGTCTTTAGGCCTATTCCTTGCTTCCCTGTATTCCTTCAAAAGCTTGAGGGCAACACATTCAGAAATCCTGTTGGCATCAGGTCTCTGGGCAGCCTGGCCATGAGTCATGAACAGTCTGTGGATAAACAGATGCATTGTTTGTGTAATGCATGATCAATATCCTATCACTACAATTGTTTCAATAACAGCATCACCAAAATATACAGAATATTATTTCAGAAAATGCAAATCACATACGACTATTTTTTATTTTTGTTTACACGAACATGCGTCTGCCAGTTTTCAATTAAGAAAGGTAATTGCTATTGTGACATGATAATTTACACAATTCCTTTGAGAACTGTCAGAAATATACTTCCACAGTCTGTATGTAAATTACAAAATGTGTGCATCCACTAAAGGTCAACTCACCTCTCAGCTGCTTGCTGACCAGGGGCTGAGCCACTACGCTTCCGTGAAGCTCTCCATGGACCTGGCAAGGTCTTTTTCTTGGATTTAAGTGAATATCTGGAGGGGATTTGGTCCATGGCATGCAGACAGGAATACAGTCGCAAGATCTCTGCTATCTCGTTGGTTGATAAAGCAGTAATGGTGCGGTTGAGGCTGACAAGGTACCCTGCCAAGTCATCCACTGCCTCCCATCCAAGAACACCCCTTGAATCACAACGACTATCCTGTTAAAAAAAAAATCCTTAATTTCGGTAAAAAAAACTGATAAATTATTCTTCACAATTTACAGATTATAAAACTTTAGCCATTTTACCGGAGCCAATGCGTCGGGCACACCAGAGTAAATATCCTCAGTGTCACTGTCAGTAAGATGAGGGCCACTGCTTCCAAGACTGGTTTCCTAAATTATGCATTGTTAGTCAGGAATAAACTACAAAAACTCTAAACAAAATGTAGATTTTGTTTAGAATCTACAACCTGTAGATTCATGTGACAATTCAACATAAAGAGCAACTGTAAATTAACTTTCCCTAAAAAAAAGTCACATTACCTGGTATGAGGAGTCAGCAAGTATGTCAAGGCTGCTGGAGGTGTGTGAAGTGTCTACACTGATATCAGTCACATCACAGACTGTGACATCCAGGCACTCATCCTCCTGAACTTCAGCCTGCACCTCTGGCAGAGTGATGCCTATTTCAGCATGCTGCAGAGGAGCCAGCAGATCCCCTCTGTTGGACTGTGCCAGCAAGTACTCCACAGCAATATGCTCACCTATCATAAAAAACATTAAATATTTTTTGAATTAAGAGAAGTAGATCAGACTATGTAACATTTTTAACAAACAATCTATTGTTAATTATTTGCCATTAATTTAAATCGCTCATGAAAATTGCACTGAGTAAGAAAAATAAAATCACATAGGCAGAAGAAAGCAAACTAAACTGAATAAATTTACAACCTCACATTCAGTGATATCACGTTAGATTTGGTCAAACTGCCAACTTGGATTGTAATCCATCTGCTAATATTTAAATAACACATTTTGTTTATCAAGTGATATATTTTGAATATATCTTGACACGCTCTGTGCTAATTTTGTGATGTCTTTTGTCTATGACCTTATCTTATGACCACTATATCCTTTGTTTAAGTCTTCAAAGATTGAATAAAGAATGTGTCGTGCACAGACACTCTGTCATTAGTCTACCTGTAGTGAACTTTGCCACCACCTTCGTTAACATCTTTGATGTCCATCGTTAATGCCTTTTGTTACCCATGGACAACGCCTTTTGTCATTAGCCCATCTGTAGTGACCTCTGTTGACACCTTTGACGTCCATCGTTAAATGCCTTTTGTTACCCATACGGAATGCCTTTTATCACACATACCATAGATAATGACAAATCCAAGTGTCTGACTCCCTGTCTGTCTCAATAAACTCTGAAAAAGCATTGCTACCTAAACCCTGACTATGTTTGTCTATCATCAAGCAAGTAGTTAGATGAATCTTACCGGTGGGTTTCCCAGGGGGTGTGAATTCTGGCAGGAGGGCACATCCGAGGACTCTGCTGCTGAAGGCATTCATTTGAGACATCAGACGTACATCATAGATTTTACTCTGTGATGTACCACTCATGTCGACAGCTTGATATGCTCGGTTGACATTCCATCTAGATACACCCTCAAGCATGTACATCTGTGTGTGCAGAGCATTGCATCGCCACCCTATAAAGACAAAATGATCATAAAAATACTAATTGCATTTAGTAAATAATGAATCACATGTTCACCCTTAGGAAATCTTCCAGTGATAAACGAATAAGACATCGAGTTTCTTAAGATGAAGAATTCAACAGCAACCATGTAAATATAACAAATGATTTATGTGAAAGATCTATTTAAACAAATATGATATTTTCACATAATTTCAGTTTACCTGGAATAAAATTACACTGGTGGTGATGGAAGCTCTCCAGAGAAGAGGACCCTCTGCCACACCTCAGAACATCCAAGACCTTGTCGCCCTTTAACCCAGTGCCCAGTTTTGTATAAAGCTGTACACCAGGTGGATCTTGGATGCATGGCAAGTGCCTTTGTTGTACCTCCCACACATGTGTCATGCTCTCTGGATTTATGAGACGCAAACCTGTGGTGTCTGTCAGTTCCCACATTGAGTCCAGCAATCCTTGTATCATTGACCGCGTTTCTTCAACCCCACGAGTCCTCCTCCTGCAGTGTTTGGCCAGCTCACTGGAGGTGATGCTTGACAGAACTTGGGCTTCAGATGGAATATGGCTGCCATGTTTTTTTAAAAGCTCTGCCTTCTTTGCTGCTTTAAGCTGACAGATGTCATCCTTGTCCCACTCAAAAATGCAGCTGGACAACTTGGAGCAAAATGTGCCAAACAGTGGATGGTGCTCTGTTGTAAGACCAGAAGTGAAGTGCCTCATGAAGTGGAAAATATCAAGTCTCACTTTGGTTTTCCATGGTCGAAACCAGGTGAGAACTGGGGTTACACCTGTACCAATGAGAAACGATAAGTGAATTTATGCAGAGAAGCAATGAATCATTTTTTTTTTTTATTTCAATTTTGAAGTGAAATTAAAAAAAATAATTGACAGAATTCTTGGTAGGGAAAGATTGTCACACACCTGTCTCACTGCAGCAATCCCTGTCAACATAAATCACTTCTGGCTCTGCCTCCCCAGCATCCATGTAGCGCTTAACTATACCTTGACACAGTTCATCCAGACCAGCTCCCTCACCAGTGGTCAGGACACAATTCAGGACTTGGCCAAACTCGTTTCCAATGTTGGTCATCCATGTAGCTGTGTCTGCAATGCCACCAGCAAGCTTTTTGGTGATCTATACAAACACAATGCAAAAAATATATATATTTACATACACATACACACACACACACACACACACATACACACACACACATATATATATATATAACATAAATATATGTGTACTTGCCTTCTTTGTAGAATCAAGCTTCAGGATTCTACCATATGTTGAGGTAATGACACCCTTTAGCTCGTCAAGATGACCAAGGATCTCATTCGCATGAACGGTTTCAAACCACTGGGCCAGGGGTAAGGGGCTGAAAGGTGGTGGCCGCTGATAGACTGCCTCAGACTGGATCAGGGCACAACGCTTTTTGTGAAGTTCACAGTCTGACAGGTATTCTACAGTTCGTCTTGCCCACTCCTCACTGTGAATTTCTTGTAGGGACTGCTGCAAGTAACTTGAGCTGTTTCCTGCAGTCCTTGACTTCAACAAAGTCACGCATTTCCTGTCAAGGGCAAGCTGAGTGGTGAGGACAGCCGGGAATTTGTTTCTGTGGGAAGGATCAAGTTGTTGTAGCACCTCCATACTCCAAGGGCAGATGGGAATCCTACACTTGCTACAGCGAGGGTAGTCTGCTCCAATGAGATAATACCTGGAGTCAATGTCAATGACTTCCCTCACTTTTGTGTAGATCCCTGAATGGTGCATTTTCATATTACATGCAGTGCATTTTATAGGAATGCCCCACATCCGCATTGGTGCCCACAGAAACATTCGCTGCCTGAAATAGCTGCCTGGATCAGGAGGTGAAGTTCCAGGCTTGCCAGGACTTGGTGGATGAAACCAGTTTTGGGAAAATTGTTGCTTCAGCTGTCCTGTACTGTCATAAAGACACTGCGCTATCCACCTCTGATCTGCTGGTTTAATAACTCTACAGAATTGCTTGGGGAGAAAACTCACCCAATTCACTTCTGGAGGCTTTATGCTGATTTCAGGCGTGGTTGATGTGTGAGGAGCACTTCGTGGAGCTTCTTGTCGCTCTTCAGGATGAGTTGCAAATGCCTCTTTGAGTGGAGCTGGAGGTGGCACCACAGTTGTCATTCTTTGATCTGCAGCACTGGTGGAATGGTGATCATTTTCAATGTGCTTAAGCATTCCAACTGCACCCTGAACTATTGTGCCACATTGGTCACAACTCTCTTCGACATGGTAGTCTATGAGATGTCCAGAGAAATGCTCCAAAACAATGTCTTTTTTGCATAAACTACAGGTGATCATCTTATGCTCACTTGCTTGAGTAGTGGTCTGAGTGGCTGGACAAACTGTGGTGCTGGTCAGAGGTGCTGGACGAACCGTTGTGCTGGTCAGAGGTGCTGGGCGAACCGTTGTGTTGGTCAGAGGTGCTGGGCGAACTGATGGTGCTGGACGAACAATTGTGCTGGTCAGAGGTGCTGGGCAAACTGATGGTGCTGGACGAACTGTTGTGCTGGTCAGAGGTTCTGGACGAACCGTTGTGCTGGTCAGAGGTGCTGGGCGAACTGATGGTGCTGGACGAAGCGTTGTGCTGGTCAGAGGTGCTGGGCGAACTGATGGTGCTGGACGAAGCGTTGTGCTGGTCAGAGGTGCTGGGCGAACTGATGGTGCTGGACGAACCGTTGTGCTGGTCAGAGGTGCTGGCTGCGTTGCTGAACTGGTCTGAGGGGCTGTTTGTATTGGCTGACTCCCTGTCTGCTGAGTTGACTGAAAAAAAAAGAAAAAAAAAAGCATTAGTGTTTTCCACAGATCATAAAGTATGCCAGTGAATTTTTAAACAAAACAATGTATTTTTTAATTGACAGTAAATTCTGCTATGAAGAATAAAACATGGAAGAAATTTTAAAAAATTAGTAATGGCAGTGGAAGTTTATCATAACCTACCTTGTGATAACCGCATTTGCAAATGATACTTTGCCCAAAGATGTTGTGACTATGAGTCTTGTTGTGTAATGGACAGTTATTGATGGAATGCAATACATCCTTCCACTTCTTTGACCCCGGCTTCTTGCCTGTTGTGAAGTGGTACTTCCCTTGGGCATACTTGCACATGATGTCATGCCAAAAAGTGTCTGGTTTACCCGTCTTAGTCATATCTACAAATATGAAATAACAGGGTACAAAGGTCAGGAAACATGTACACAGAGAATGTGTTTATCAAATAAACAATCGTACACAGTAGGACATATAGTGAAATGAAAATATAGTGAAAAAAATCAGATATTGAAATGAAAATATAGTAAAAAAAACAGATATTGAAATGAAAATATAGTGAAAAAAATCAGATATTGAAATGAAAATATAGTGAAAAAAACAGATATTGAAATGAAAATATAGTGAAACAAATCAGATATTGAAATGAAAATATAGTGAAAAAAATCAGATATTGAAATGAAAATATAGTGAAAAAAAACAGATATTGAAATGAAAATATAGTGGAAAAAATTCAGATATTGAAATGAAAATATAGTGAAGAAAATCAGATACTGAAATGAAAATATAGTGAAAAAAACAGATATTGAAATGAAAATATAGTGAAGAAAATCAGATATTGAAATGAAAATATAGTGAAAAAAATCAGATATTGAAATGAAAATATAGTAAAAAAAATTAGATATTGAAATGAAAATATAGTGAAAAAAATCAGATATTGAAATGAAAATATAGTGGAAAAAAAATTAGTTATTAGGCTGATGGTATCCTAAGTCTGTGACCTACTGAACCAGTGTTAATGTATTCATCAATAGAGACTTCAGAGCACTTTTGTTGCTCTGGATAATAGTGTGTGCCAAATGCCAGACATCTGAATGTAAATGCTTTTTTTTCTATTACAACCGAGTGTTCGCGCCAAATATAGAGAGGGACGTGTCTGGCCTTTATTCTAAACGCAAAAATTTGGCACGAACACGCGGTTATAATAGAAAAAAAAGTTATACATTTACATGCCTGGCAACGTAAAAAAAAGTGCTCCGAAGACTCTATTAATGAATACATTAACACTGGTATCCACAGACTTAGGATGGGATCCACAGACTTAGGATACCATCAGCCTAATAACTGATTTTTTTTCACTATACAGTATATAGTATAAGTAAAATCATGCCCAGCAAAAGCGGATCAATATAAATCGATATAAATGTTCGTCGCGACGAAACAGATAATAAAATAGTCTAACCAACGACTGAACAATAAAGTTAGCCAAATCAAAGACTGTACTCACCTGCACGGTGCCGATAGGTTGCCGAAAGGTCCGAAAGGAGACTAAATATGTGTAAATATGTCTGTCACAGCGGTAAATATATATGTCAGGATCGCGAACTAAAGTCACCTCCTTCACGCAAGTTACGTGATATCGCTTCGGCCAATGACAGATCATCCCCGCCCCAACCTCCTGCTTCGGCCAATGAGAGGTTATCCCCGCCCCAACCCCCTGTTTCAGCCAATGAGCGTTTTGCCCCGTTAGGACTCGTTAGGACTCGCCGTTCGGATTTGTTAGGACTTGTTAGGAATTGTTAGGATATCTGTTAGGATTTGTTAGGATTTGTGTTAGGAATTGTTCGGATTTCCGTTAGGAATCGTTTGAAGTGTGTTAGGACTCGTTAGGACATGCTTTGCCGTCCATTCACCGCAGGGTGCGGCCACGACTACAAGCTCCAACTGGCTACCCCTGATTCCCCCCCCCCTTTAATTATTAATTCACAAATCGATACATTTATTTTTTGTGCGTTCCAAAGCTCTTTCTTTTGATGGTAAGTGACTTAATGTAGGGACCATGCACAGGGTCCAACAGCAGCACAACGAGGCAGCGTGGTCGGTATCAAGCCAGTAGTATAAACTAACCTTGTAATCGAAAGCAATGAGCAATTTCCACCCATGTTCGGGCAAAAAGAAGCTCAGACCTGCTGTTAAGCGTTCGAACCTCTGCCGGGAATGGATTTTCCTTTCTTTTTGTTCCGATTGCTGAACATGCTACAGTAGGCCTCAGTCCAAAAGTTCATAAGCTCCAGGTTGGGACTATGCACAGAGTCTCCATCGACAACACAACAAGGCAGTGTAGTTGGTTCACTCGGCAATCATCTCCGGGCAGCACTGTAAAATCGAGCCAGTGCGTGAAAATGCAGCTCAGAATCCAAAGCAGCGAGAAGGGTTCCCCCGTGGTCAGCTTACCCTGGCGGAGGCCCAGCGTGTGTCTAGTCCCAACTGCCTTCAAAGCATGCCCAGAGAGTTCGTCCTTAGTACAGTGGACAGCAGCTCCTCTGTTCTATTTCTAAATCAGGCCTGCTTGATTCTTCCTGTTCATTTTCAGATGGTTCAGCCACAATTTCTATGCCAACCAGCGTGCTTGCTTTTGACTGTTCTCTGCTCCCAACAAACCTTATTGAGCTAATCCTCTGATCTACAGCAGTTTTTGTCTTAGAAGAGGAGAAAGACCGAACTCTTCTGGACAGCTGCACAAGATTGATTTCAATATCTTCGGGTGCCACGCTGTGATCGGGCTTCAACTTGCCCTGGGGAAGGCCCGGCGTACGTCTCATCACAGTTTCGTCTCCACAGCCTTCAAGGGTTCAGCCAGGTGCTCCTCGTTAGTATAGTGGACAGTATCTCCGCCTGTCACGCGGAAGACCGGGGTTCGATTCCCCGACGGGGAGGCTGCTTTTCCCTTAGGCCCGACAGTGGGAAAGCCAAGGGATCTTGCGTAAAAAAGCACCGCGCCTGCCCCAAGCCTCAATCAGCGAACAAGAGGCCCAGCGTATGTCTAGTCCTGACTACCTTCGAAGGAGCGTTCCTCCTTACTATAGTGGACAGCACCTGTTCTTTTGAATCAGGCCTGACCGTAGGAATGCCAAGGGGCTCCCTGCCTCACCGAGTTCTTGTCTCTCTGTCTTCAGCCACAGTTTCCATGCCAGTCAGCCTGCTTGCTTCTTCCTGTTCTGTGCTCCAAATGCGCATTATTCAGCTAATCCCATGGTTAGCAGCAGTCCTGGGTGGAATTGGAACTCTGTAGATTTATACACTCGGTATGTGCCACAGGCTTAAATGAGTCCCCGGGAGACTGCGCAACAAAAGTAGCGTTCACGGCTTCAAACACGGCCGACCTGTAAGCTCCGCCTTCCCCTTTGGAGTCCACATGCAATTGAATTTAAGCGCTCGACCATCCTGACGCGCTATGGGTGAGTACAGTTTGCGTCGTGGACCATGCCCGCGACTTAGGCTGCCAACACACGCCTGGGAAGTGCACTTGGGTCAGTCAGTGAAAGCAGTCATAGCAGTCGGTTAACGAAAAGCAGCACCTGCAGGGCATCAACACAGCCTATTGTGCTCCAAATGCGCATTATTCAGCTAATCCCATGGTTAGCAGCAGTCCTGGGTGGAATTGGAACTCTGTAGATTTATGGAAAGAGGAGGAGTTTTTTTTGTTTTTTTTTACTCCCCTACTAGTTTTTACTACTTTACTTCTAAATTTCTGAAAGATTAACAATCAGATTTATTTCACCTTATTTTTCCCAAATCAAGAGACATAAAAATAATATTCTGAGGTTTTTTTCCAACAAGAATATATTTACACTCAATAATAAATTCTTTTTACATTTTCATTAAACTGAAATATTACCACACAAGACACTTGATTCTCCAAACAAACTTTATTCCAACAAGCATGCCCTTTAAACAATTAAAAACTTTACTTATTACCATCACAAGCAGTAATAACAATAATAAGTATTATTACTATGTAATTTTATTACTTTCATTAAGAACAATAATTATTATACATTTACTATCATTTAGCGCTTCTTTACAAAATTTACAAAAATTACACGAGTCTTTTTTTTTTTACAAAATTACGAGAGTCAAAATTACTTTTTTTTTTTTTTTTTACAAAATTACAAAAGTCATTACAAAATACAGTCTCCATGCACGTTGTCGATTCTGAGACTGCGGTTCTGGAGCTGAGGGCTGAGGATTCGGCAGAATATGTAAGTGTTGTAAATGTTGAGCATTTTTGTGCAGTGATGCTTCCTTTCTGTCACTTAGTCACATCACGAAGGCCTCGAGAGGACGAGCACAACGGTCAGACTTACCAGTTTGTGACACAGATGGAGATGGAGATGGATATTAAATTGGGATGTTTCTTGGGATGTTTCTTTCTTCTTCATACGGCAAGTATGATGGAAACCTGTATGGCACCAAGATAAGTTCCATTCATGAGGTGGTGAAATCGGGACAAACCTGCATCCTCTATGTCAACCCTCAGGTGTGTACACTTCAAAACTTTGAAGTGTACACCTTGTTAAAAAGCAAATCAAATACTATTTACATCTGAACCATAATTAGATGTCCTGGAATACCTTCATTTATCTGTGCACACATCATGTTGACTATAATGGATGAGCTGCAACAACAGAAGACCACATCACGTTCCACTCCTGGTGAGTCTGTGCTCATGATAGCCTCAGGTTCTTGTTCTTTGCTGACAGGAGAGGAACCTGATGTGGTCTTCTGCTGTTGTAACTCATCCACCTCAATGTTTTATGCATCACCATGGTTGTAAAAAGTGATTATTGGAGATTGCATGGCTAGGTGTTTCCACACATTTCTGAATCATCAGACCTTCTGATACCAACAGAGATCGAGCTGAAGCTCGTCACCTCTATCTGTGTGGTTTTATGCATTGTGTTACTGCCACGTGATTGGCTGAACTTCCCTTTGTTCTAAAAAAAGACAGCTTCAGTTGGTCATTGCATGGTTTCCACAAGATGTGTTAAGAACATTTCTTTGGGATTCTGCTCCATGTTGAAATAATTGTCACACAGTTCCTCCAGATTTTTCAGGAGAACTTTCATGCTGTAAATCTTCCATTCTACCACAGTACTACTGGATTCAGATGACTGGGAAGCTCACTGTTATGTTCATTGAACTATTTTTGAGACCACTTTGATGGAAGTAGCCATTAGAAGATGGAAAACTGAGGCCATGAAGGGATGCACATGGTTAGCAAAGAATACTGGAATAGACTCTGGTATTCAAGCAATGATTAACTGGTCTATGAACTCAAAGTCTTCCAAGAAAAAACATTCCCCACATCATCACACCACCTCCACCAGGCTGACACAAGGCAGGTTTGGTCAATGGATTCATGTTGGTGCCAAATTCTGACCCTGAAGTCTGTGTGCCTCAATAGATTAATCAAATCAGTCTATGTCTGATTTCAAGTTATCCAGTTTGGTGAGTCTGTGCCTGTTAGCCACTGCTCTCTGTTCCTTGGCTGACAGAAACCTGAAGTGGTCTCCTGCTGCTGGGAATGTTTCTGGTTGAATCTTTCCAGGGTGATTCATCTCCACATCAGGATCTTTTATTCTTTCTCACAGACTTCATCTTCTGTCGCTTGGAGTCAGAGTGGACAATCATCTGTGCTTCTCCTCTCACAGACATGTTCATGCTGAGTTCTCCATTTTGTCATCACTTAGTACTTGGAGGCAAACCCTTGTTGGCAATCACAGACGTCAGACATTTCTTGTAGTTGGCCACCAGGTTTGCACACATCTCACATCTCAAGGAATTTGGGCCCACTCCTCTTTGCATCCACAACCCATTTTCAATGCCCTGGCTGAGGGAAGGAGGTTCTCACTCAAGATTTGACGGTACATGGCTCCGTCCATCGTCCCTTTGATGCGGTGCGGTTGTCTTGTCCCCTTAGCAGAAAAACACCTCCAAAGTATAATGTTTTCACCTCCATGTTTGATGGTGGGGATGGTCTTCTTGGAGTCATAGGCAGCAGATGAGCCTGTACATGTGCTTTCTTTAGCAGGGGGACCTTGCGGGCGCTACTGGATTTCAGTCTTTCACGGCGTAGTGTGTTACCAATTGTTTTCTTGGTGACTATGGCCCTTGCTGCCTTGAGATCATTGACAAAATCCTCCAGTGTAATTCTGGGCTGATTCCTCGCCGTTCTCATGATCATTGAAACTCCATGAGGTGAGATCTTGCATGGAGCCCCAGACCGAGGAAGATTGACAGTCCTTTTGCGTTTCTTCCATTTGGGAATAATCTCACCAACTGTTGTCACCTTCTCACCAAGCTGCTTGGCGATGGTCTTGTAGGTCATTCCAGCCTTGTGTAGGTCTACAATCTTGTCCCTGACATCCATGGACAGCTCTTTGGTCTTGGCCATGATGGAGAGTTTGGAATCTGATTGATTGCTTCCTTCTGTGGACAGGTCACTCTCCCCGAGAGTGCTCCTACTGTAATCTCAGCTCCTTACCTGTATAAAAGACACCTGGGAGCCAGAAATCTTTCTGATTGATAGGGGATCAAATACTTATTTCACTCATTAAAATGCAAATCAATGTAGAACTTTTCTGAAATGCGTTTTTCTGGATTTTTTTTTTTTGTTATTCTGCCTCTCACTGTTCAAATACACCTACCATTAAAATTACAGACTGATCATTTCTTTGTCAGTGGGCAAACGTACAAAATCAGCAGGGGATCAAATAATTTTTTTCCTCACTGTATATACAGATTTCTTTCTGTTCCTCAAGCTTTCTTCTTCATATCATCTCAAGGAGTTGGATTTGCCTTCGTTGCCTCAGATAGAGATCTAAATCCCTAATGAGCAAGTTCAAGGCAACAGTGGCAAGGAAATATTTCCAAAGACAACATGAAGAGGATGATGGGAACCAGACTAAAAAAAAGGAAACACACATCCTGCTCTGGACCTCCAGCATGTGACTGAGTCATTACTCTTCCATTACTGCTGTAGCATATCGGTAAAGGTTATCCTGCTGTTTAAACACTCTATATTTATTCATTTATTATTTATAAAGCTGCTGCTGAAAGGAATTAACCACTCAATGCTGACATGGCGTTAAAAACTTAAACATCTTTACTTATACCAGTTGCAACACTGCCCTCTGGTGGTTATGAGGAGTGAAGTGTAGTTTGTGTAGCTAACAGTAAGAGGAGCAGGAGCGGTAGGTTGCAGTCAACAGCAAACCAAATAGAGCTGAGTTCCAGAGAACAAGAAGCTATCCAGATGTTCAAACACTGGTCCACTGCTCTCACGGTCACATACACAACCTACTGTTTTCCTTCATGGTGACCAGCTGAATTTCCAGCAAGCCTTAACATCCCTTATCAGTCTATGCAATCAGTGGGTAAAGATGTTTTTATTCACTGGCTTTTCCACAGGTTCTGAAGGTGCTGAGAACAGTGGAGTTTATGCCCTATGTAGTGTTCATAGCAGCTCCTGAGTTCGAGACACTGAAAGCTATGCACAAAGCCGTCGTCGATGCAGGCATCACCACCAAACTGCTCAGAGTACGTACAAAAACCCACCAACTCACCCCAATAGTACCACCGGAGACTCAGAAGCGTTTAGATTAATGATAATTATTGTAAACACTTTCAATTTACAATCCAGTTATGTTATTAGGCAGCAAGAGGTCAGAACACTACTGGACATCAGCATGCTCCATTACTGACATCCAGTATACGAGGGATGATGGACGCCACAAATCCATGGAAAATAAAGCTGATTTTGAATTTATTTATTATAGCAATAATTATGGTTAGGCACGTTATTTGTAATAAAACAAGACAGGGGGCGCTCCAATCACATTTTTCTTACTGAAGTGTACTACTACTACTCCAAACGAAAAAAACAGTGTTATTTACAGTGTTGTGTGTGTTATTTACAGCGTTGTGTTATTTATAGTGTTGTGTGTTATTTATAGTGTTGTGTGTGTTTATTTACAGTGTTGTGTGTGTGTGTGTTATTTACAGTGTTGTGTGTGTTTATTTACAGTGTTGTGTGTTACTCTAGACAAATTGATTCACAAAGTCTTTTTTATTCTCTAAGGATGAGGATCTGAAGAAGAGAGTGGACGAGAGCGCTCGCATCCAGCAGACTTACAGACATTACTTTGACCTCACCGGTGTGAACGACAATCTGGACACTGCATTTGAAACTCTAAAGGCTGCTTTGGACAGACCTTCCTCTGAACCCCAGTGGGTTCCGGTCAGCTGGGTTTACTGAAGGAGTGAGTGTGTGAGCTGTGATGGAGTATGTGAGCTGTGATATGGAGTGTGTGAGCTGTGATATGGAGTGTGTGAGCTGTGATATGGACAGTGTGAGCTGTGATATGGAGTGTGTGAGCTGTGATATGGAGTGTGTGAGCTGTGATATGGAGTGTGTGAGCTGTGATATGGAGTGTGAGCTGTGATATGGAGTGTGTGAGCTGTGATATGGAGTGTGTGAGCTGTGATATGGAGTGTGTGAGCTGTGATATGGAGTGTGTGAGCTGTGATATGGAGTGTGTGAGCTGTGATATGGAGTGTGTGAGCTGTGATATGGAGTGTGGGAGCTGTGATATGGACAGTGTGAGCTATGATATGGAGTGTGTGAGCTGTGATATGGAGTGTGTGAGCTGTGATATGGAGTGTGTGAGCTGTGATATGGACAGTGTGAGCTGTGATATGGACAGTGTGAGCTGTGATATGGATTGTGTGAGCTGTGATATGGAGTGTGTGAGCTGTGATATGGACAGTGTGAGCTGTGATATGGAGTGTGTGAGCTGTGATATGGACAGTGTGAGCTGTGATATGGAGTGTGTGAGCTGTGATATGGAGTGTGTGAGCTGTGATATGGAGTGTGTGAGCTGTGATATGGAGTGTGTGAGCTGTGATATGGACAGTGTGAGCTGTGATATGGACAGTGTGAGCTGTGATATGGAGTGTGTGAGCTGTGATATGGAGTGTGTGAGCTGTGATATGGACAGTGTGAGCTGTGATATGGACAGTGTGAGCTGTGATATGGACAGTGTGAGCTGTGATATGGAGTGTGTGAGCTGTGATATGAAGTGTGTGAGCTGTGAAATGGAGTGTATGAGCTGTGATATGGAGTGTGGGAGCTGTGATATGGAGTGTGTGAGCTGTGATATGAAGTGTGTGAGCTGTGAAATGGACAGTGTGAGCTGTGATATGGAGTGTGTGAGCTGTGATATGGACAGTGTGAGCTGTGATATGGAGTGTGTGAGCTGTGATATGAAGTGTGTGAGCTGTGATATGGAGTGTGTGAGCTGTGATATGGACAGTGTGAGCTGTGATATGGAGTGTGTGAGCTGTGATATGAAGTGTGTGAGCTGTGATATGGAGTGTGTGAGCTGTGATATGGAGTGTGTGATATGGAGTGTGTGAGCTGTGATATGGACAGTGTGAGCTGTGATATGGAGTGTGTGAGCTGTGATATGGAGTGTGTGAGCTGTGATATGGAGTGTGTGAGCTGTGATATGGAGTGTGTGAGCTGTGATATGGACAGTGTGAGCTGTGATATGGAGTGTGTGAGCTGTGATATGGAGTGTGTGAGCTGTGATATGGACAGTGTGAGCTGTGATATGGACAGTGTGAGCTGTGATATGGAGTGTGTGAGCTGTGATATGGAGTGTGTGAGCTGTGATATGGAGTGTGTGAGCTGTGATATGGACAGTGTGAGCTGTGATATGGACAGTGTGAGCTGTGATATGGACAGTGTGAGCTGTGATATGGAGTGTGTGAGCTGTGATATGGACAGTGTGAGCTGTGATATGGACAGTGTGAGCTGTGATATGGACAGTGTGAGCTGTGATATGGAGTGTGTGAGCTGTGATATGGAGTGTGTGAGCTGTGATATGGAGTGTGTGAGCTGTGATATGGACAGTGTGAGCTGTGATATGGACAGTGTGAGCTGTGATATGGACAGTGTGAGCTGTGATATGGACAGTGTGAGCTGTGATATGGACAGTGTGAGCTGTGATATGGAGTGTGTGAGCTGTGATATGGACAGTGTGAGCTGTGATATGGAGTGTGTGAGCTGTGATATGGACAGTGTGAGCTGTGATATGGAGTGTGTGAGCTGTGATATGGAGTGTGTGAGCTGTGATATGGACAGTGTGAGCTGTGATATGGACAGTGTGAGCTGTGATATGGAGTGTGTGAGCTGTGATATGGAGTGTGTGAGCTGTGATATGGACAGTGTGAGCTGTGATATGGAGTGTGTGAGCTGTGATATGGACAGTGTGAGCTGTGATATGGACAGTGTGAGCTGTGATATGGAGTGTGTGAGCTGTGATATGGACAGTGTGAGCTGTGATATGGACAGTGTGAGCTGTGATATGGAGTGTGTGAGCTGTGATATGAAGTGTGTGAGCTGTGAAATGGAGTGTATGAGCTGTGATATGGACAGTGTGAGCTGTGAAATGGACAGTGTGAGCTGTGATATGGACATTGTGAGCTGTGATATGGAGTGTGTGAGCTGTGATATGGAGTGTGTGAGCTGTGATATGAAGTGTGTGAGCTGTGAAATGGACAGTGTGAGCTGTGAAATGGACAGTGTGAGCTGTGATATGGACATTGTGAGCTGTGATATGGAGTGTGTGAGCTGTGATATGGAGTGTGTGAGCTGTGAAATGGACAGTGTGAGCTGTGATATGGACAGTGTGAGCTGTGATATGGACAGTGTGAGCTGTGATATGGACATTGTGAGCTGTGATATGGAGTGTGTGAGCTGTGATATGGAGTGTGTGAGCTGTGATATGAAGTGTGTGAGCTGTGAAATGGACAGTGTGAGCTGTGAAATGGACAGTGTGAGCTGTGATATGGACATTGTGAGCTGTGATATGGAGTGTGTGAGCTGTGATATGGAGTGTGTGAGCTGTGATATGGAGTGTGTGAGCTGTGATATGAAGTGTGTGAGCTGTGAAATGGACAGTGTGAGCTGTGATATGGACAGTGTGAGCTGTGATATGGACAGTGTGAGCTGTGATATGGACATTGTGAGCTGTGATATGGAGTGTGTGAGCTGTGATATGAAGTGTGTGAGCTGTGATATGGAGTGTGTGAGCTGTGATATGGAGTGTGTGAGCTGTGATATGAAGTGTGTGAGCTGTGATATGGACAGTGTGAGCTGTGATATGGAGTGTGTGAGCTGTGATATGGAGTGTGGGAGCTGTGATATGGAGTGTGTGAGCTGTGATATGGACAGTGTGAGCTGTGATATGGAGTGTGTGAGCTGTGCTTTGGAGTGTGTGAGCTGTGATATGGAGTGTGTGAGCTGTGATATGTAGTGTGTGAGCTGTGATATGGACAGTGTGAGCTGTGATATGGACAGTGTGAGCTGTGATATGGAGTGTGTGAGCTGTGATATGGACAGTGTGAGCTGTGATATGGAGTGTGTGAGCTGTGCTTTGGAGTGTGTGAGCTGTGATATGGAGTGTGTGAGCTGTGATATGTAGTGTGTGAGCTGTGATATGGACAGTGTGAGCTGTGATATGGACAGTGTGAGCTGTGATATGGAGTGTGTGAGCTGTGATATGGAGTGTGTGAGCTGTGAAATGGACAGTGTGAGCTGTGATATGGAGTGTGTGAGCTGTGATATGGAGTGTGTGAGCTGTGAAATGGACAGTGTGAGCTGTGATATGGAGTGTGTGAGCTGTGATATGGAGTGTGTGAGCTGTGAAATGGACAGTGTGAGCTGTGATATGGAGTGTGTGAGCTGTGATATGGACAGTGTGAGCTGTGATATGGAGTGTGTGAGCTGTGATATGGACAGTGTGAGCTGTGATATGGACAGTGTGAGCTGTGATATGGACAGTGTGAGCTGTGATATGGACAGTGTGAGCTGTGATATGGACAGTGTGGGCTGTGAAATGGACAGTGTGAGCTGTGATATGGAGTGTGTGAGCTGTGATATGGAGTGTGTGAGCTGTGATATGGAGTGTGTGAGCTGTGATATGGACAGTGTGAGCTGTGATATGGAGTGTGTGAGCTGTGATATGGAGTGTGTGAGCTGTGATATGGACAGTGTGAGCTGTGATATGGAGTGTGTGAGCTGTGATATGGAGTGTGTGAGCTGTGATATGAAGTGTGTGAGCTGTGATATTGAGTGTGTGAGCTGTGACATGGACAGTGTGAGCTGTGATATGGAGAGTGTGAGCTGTGATATGGAGTGTGTGAGCTGTGATATGGACAGTGTGAGCTGTGATATGGAGTGTGTGAGCTGTGATATGGAGTGTGTGAGCTGTGATATGGACAGTGTGAGCTGTGATATGGAGTGGGAGCTGTGATATGGAGTGTGTGAGCTGTGATATGGAGTGGGAGCTGTGATATGGACAATGTGAGCTGTTATATGGAGTGTGTGATATGGAGTGTGTGAGCTGTGATATGGAGTGTGTGATATGGAGTGTGAGCTGTGATATGGAGTGTGTGAGCTGTGATATGGAGTGGGAGCTGTGATATGGAGTGTGTGAGCTGTGATATGGACAATGTGAGCTGTTATATGGAGTGTGTGATATGGAGTGTGTGAGCTGTGATATGGAGTGTGTGAGCTGTGATATGGAGTGTGTGAGCTGTGATATGAAGTGTGTGAGCTGTGATATGGACAGTGTGAGCTGTGATATGGAGTGTGTGAGCTGTGATATGGACAGTGTGAGCTGTGATATGGAGTGTGTGAGCTGTGATATGGAGTGTGTGAGCTGTGATATGGAGTGTGTGAGCTGTGATATGGAGTGTGTGAGCTGTGATATGGACAGTGTGAGCTGTGATATGGACAGTGTGAGCTGTGATATGGAGTGTGTGAGCTGTGATATGGAGTGTGTGAGCTGTGATATGGACAGTGTGAGCTGTGATATGGACAATGTGAGCTGTGATATGGACAGTGTGAGCTGTGATATGGAGTGTGTGAGCTGTGATATGAAGTGTGTGAGCTGTGAAATGGAGTGTATGAGCTGTGATATGGAGTGTGTGAGCTGTGATATGGAGTGTGTGAGCTGTGATATGAAGTGTGTGAGCTGTGAAATGGACAGTGTGAGCTGTGATATGGAGTGTGTGAGCTGTGATATGGACAGTGTGAGCTGTGATATGGAGTGTGTGAGCTGTGATATGGAGTGTGTGAGCTGTGATATGGACAGTGTGAGCTGTGATATGAAGTGTGTGAGCTGTGATATGGAGTGTGTGAGCTGTGATATGGACAGTGTGAGCTGTGATATGGAGTGTGTGAGCTGTGATATGAAGTGTGTGAGCTGTGATATGGAGTGTGTGAGCTGTGATATGGAGTGTGTGATATGGAGTGTGTGAGCTGTGATATGGACAGTGTGAGCTGTGATATGGAGTGTGTGAGCTGTGATATGGAGTGTGTGAGCTGTGATATGGACAGTGTGAGCTGTGATATGGAGTGTGTGAGCTGTGATATGGAGTGTGTGAGCTGTGAAATGGAGTGTATGAGCTGTGATATGGACAGTGTGAGCTGTGATATGGAGTGTGTGAGCTGTGATATGGACAGTGTGAGCTGTGATATGGAGTGTGTGAGCTGTGATATGAAGTGTGTGAGCTGTGAAATGGAGTGTATGAGCTGTGATATGGAGTGTGTGAGCTGTGATATGGACAGTGTGAGCTGTGATATGGAGTGTGTGATCTGTGATATGAAGTGTGTGAGCTGTGAAATGGAGTGTATGAGCTGTGATATGGAGTGTGGGAGCTGTGATATGGAGTGTGTGAGCTGTGATATGGAGTGTGTGAGCTGTGATATGAAGTGTGTGAGCTGTGAAATGGACAGTCTGAGCTGTGATATGAAGTGTGTGAGCTGTGAAATGGACAGTGTGAGCTGTGATATGGACAGTGTGAGCTGTGATATGGAGTGTGTGAGCTGTGATATGGACCGTGTGAGCTGTGATATGGACCGTGTGAGCTGTGATATGGAGTGTGTGAGCTGTGCTTTGGAGTGTGTGAGCTGTGATATGGAGTGTGTGAGCTGTGAAATGGACAGTGTGATCTGTGACATGGAGTGTGTGAGCTGTGATATGGAGTGTGTGAGCTGTGATATGAAGTGTGTGAGCTGTGATATGGACAGTGTGAGCTGTGATATGGAGTGTGTGAGCTGTGATATGGAGTGTGGGAGCTGTGATATGGAGTGTGTGAGCTGTGATATGGACAGTGTGAGCTGTGATATGGAGTGTGTGAGCTGTGCTTTGGAGTGTTTGAGCTGTGATATGGAGTGTGTGAGCTGTGCTTTGGAGTGTGTGAGCTGTGATATGGAGTGTGTGAGCTGTGAAATGGACAGTGTGATCTGTGATATGGACAGTGTGAGCTGTGATATGGAGTGTGTGAGCTGTGATATGAAGTGTGTGAGCTGTGATATGGACAGTGTGAGCTGTGATATGGAGTGGGAGCTGTGATATGGAGTGTGTGAGCTGTGATATGGAGTGGGAGCTGTGATATGGACAATGTGAGCTGTTATATGGAGTGTGTGATATGGAGTGTGTGAGCTGTGATATGGAGTGTGTGATATGGACAGTGTGAGCTGTGATATGGAGTGTGTGAGCTGTGATATGGAGTGGGAGCTGTGATATGGAGTGTGTGAGCTGTGATATGGACAATGTGAGCTGTTATATGGAGTGTGTGATATGGAGTGTGTGAGCTGTGATATGGAGTGTGTGAGCTGTGATATGGAGTGTGTGAGCTGTGATATGAAGTGTGTGAGCTGTGATATGGACAGTGTGAGCTGTGATATGGAGTGTGTGAGCTGTGATATGGACAGTGTGAGCTGTGATATGGAGTGTGTGAGCTGTGATATGGAGTGTGTGAGCTGTGATATGGAGTGTGTGAGCTGTGATATGGAGTGTGTGAGCTGTGATATGGACAGTGTGAGCTGTGATATGGACAGTGTGAGCTGTGATATGGAGTGTGTGAGCTGTGATATGGAGTGTGTGAGCTGTGATATGGAGTGTGTGAGCTGTGATATGGACAGTGTGAGCTGTGATATGGACAGTGTGAGCTGTGATATGGACAGTGTGAGCTGTGATATGGAGTGTGTGAGCTGTGATATGAAGTGTGTGAGCTGTGAAATGGAGTGTATGAGCTGTGATATGGAGTGTGTGAGCTGTGATATGGAGTGTGTGAGCTGTGATATGAAGTGTGTGAGCTGTGAAATGGACAGTGTGAGCTGTGATATGGAGTGTGTGAGCTGTGATATGGACAGTGTGAGCTGTGATATGGAGTGTGTGAGCTGTGATATGAAGTGTGTGAGCTGTGATATGGAGTGTGTGAGCTGTGATATGGACAGTGTGAGCTGTGATATGGAGTGTGTGAGCTGTGATATGAAGTGTGTGAGCTGTGATATGGAGTGTGTGAGCTGTGATATGGAGTGTGTGATATGGAGTGTGTGAGCTGTGATATGGACAGTGTGAGCTGTGATATGGAGTGTGTGAGCTGTGATATGGAGTGTGTGAGCTGTGATATGGAGTGTGTGAGCTGTGATATGGAGTGTGTGAGCTGTGATATGGAGTGTGTGAGCTGTGATATGGACATTGTGAGCTGTGATATGGAGTGTGTGAGCTGTGATATGGAGTGTGTGAGCTGTGATATGGACAGTGTGAGCTGTGATATGGACAGTGTGAGCTGTGATATGGAGTGTGTGAGCTGTGATATGGAGTGTGTGAGCTGTGATATGGAGTGTGTGAGCTGTGATATGGACAGTGTGAGCTGTGATATGGACAGTGTGAGCTGTGATATGGACAGTGTGAGCTGTGATATGGAGTGTGTGAGCTGTGATATGGACAGTGTGAGCTGTGATATGGACAGTGTGAGCTGTGATATGGACAGTGTGAGCTGTGATATGGAGTGTGTGAGCTGTGATATGGAGTGTGTGAGCTGTGATATGGAGTGTGTGAGCTGTGATATGGACAGTGTGAGCTGTGATATGGACAGTGTGAGCTGTGATATGGAGTGTGTGAGCTGTGATATGGACAGTGTGAGCTGTGATATGGACAGTGTGAGCTGTGATATGGAGTGTGTGAGCTGTGATATGGACAGTGTGAGCTGTGATATGGAGTGTGTGAGCTGTGATATGGACAGTGTGAGCTGTGATATGGAGTGTGTGAGCTGTGATATGGAGTGTGTGAGCTGTGATATGGACAGTGTGAGCTGTGATATGGACAGTGTGAGCTGTGATATGGAGTGTGTGAGCTGTGATATGGAGTGTGTGAGCTGTGATATGGACAGTGTGAGCTGTGATATGGAGTGTGTGAGCTGTGATATGGACAGTGTGAGCTGTGATATGGACAGTGTGAGCTGTGATATGGAGTGTGTGAGCTGTGATATGGACAGTGTGAGCTGTGATATGGACAGTGTGAGCTGTGATATGGAGTGTGTGAGCTGTGATATGAAGTGTGTGAGCTGTGAAATGGAGTGTATGAGCTGTGATATGGACAGTGTGAGCTGTGAAATGGACAGTGTGAGCTGTGATATGGACATTGTGAGCTGTGATATGGAGTGTGTGAGCTGTGATATGGAGTGTGTGAGCTGTGATATGAAGTGTGTGAGCTGTGAAATGGACAGTGTGAGCTGTGAAATGGACAGTGTGAGCTGTGATATGGACATTGTGAGCTGTGATATGGAGTGTGTGAGCTGTGATATGGAGTGTGTGAGCTGTGATATGGAGTGTGTGAGCTGTGAAATGGACAGTGTGAGCTGTGATATGGACAGTGTGAGCTGTGATATGGACAGTGTGAGCTGTGATATGGAGTGTGTGAGCTGTGATATGGAGTGTGTGAGCTGTGATATGAAGTGTGTGAGCTGTGAAATGGACAGTGTGAGCTGTGAAATGGACAGTGTGAGCTGTGATATGGACATTGTGAGCTGTGATATGGAGTGTGTGAGCTGTGATATGGAGTGTGTGAGCTGTGATATGGAGTGTGTGAGCTGTGATATGAAGTGTGTGAGCTGTGAAATGGACAGTGTGAGCTGTGATATGGACAGTGTGAGCTGTGATATGGAGTGTGTGAGCTGTGATATGGACAGTGTGAGCTGTGATATGGAGTGTGTGAGCTGTGATATGGAGTGTGTGAGCTGTGATATGGAGTGTGTGAGCTGTGATATGGAGTGTGTGAGCTGTGATATGGAGTGTGTGAGCTGTGATATGGAGTGTGTGAGCTGTGATATGGAGTGTGTGAGCTGTGATATGGACAGTGTGAGCTGTGATATGGAGTGTGTGAGCTGTGATATGAAGTGTGTGAGCTGTGATATGGACAGTGTGAGCTGTGATATGGAGTGTGTGAGCTGTGATATGGAGTGTGGGAGCTGTGATATGGAGTGTGTGAGCTGTGATATGGACAGTGTGAGCTGTGATATGGAGTGTGTGAGCTGTGCTTTGGAGTGTGTGAGCTGTGATATGGAGTGTGTGAGCTGTGATATGTAGTGTGTGAGCTGTGATATGGACAGTGTGAGCTGTGATATGGACAGTGTGAGCTGTGATATGGAGTGTGTGAGCTGTGATATGGACAGTGTGAGCTGTGATATGGAGTGTGTGAGCTGTGCTTTGGAGTGTGTGAGCTGTGATATGGAGTGTGTGAGCTGTGATATGTAGTGTGTGAGCTGTGATATGGACAGTGTGAGCTGTGAAATGGACAGTGTGAGCTGTGATATGGAGTGTGTGAGCTGTGATATGGAGTGTGTGAGCTGTGATATGGAGTGTGTGAGCTGTGAAATGGACAGTGTGAGCTGTGATATGGAGTGTGTGAGCTGTGATATGGAGTGTGTGAGCTGTGAAATGGACAGTGTGAGCTGTGATATGGAGTGTGTGAGCTGTGATATGGAGTGTGTGAGCTGTGATATGGAGTGTGTGAGCTGTGAAATGGACAGTGTGAGCTGTGATATGGAGTGTGTGAGCTGTGATATGGAGTGTGTGAGCTGTGATATGGAGTGTGTGAGCTGTGATATGGAGTGTGTGAGCTGTGAAATGGACAGTGTGAGCTGTGATATGGAGTGTGTGAGCTGTGATATGGAGTGTGTGAGCTGTGAAATGGACAGTGTGAGCTGTGATATGGAGTGTGTGAGCTGTGATATGGACAGTGTGAGCTGTGATATGGAGTGTGTGAGCTGTGATATGGACAGTGTGAGCTGTGATATGGAGTGTGTGAGCTGTGATATGGACAGTGTGAGCTGTGATATGGACAGTGTGAGCTGTGATATGGACAGTGTGAGCTGTGATATGGACAGTGTGGGCTGTGAAATGGACAGTGTGAGCTGTGATATGGAGTGTGTGAGCTGTGATATGGAGTGTGTGAGCTGTGATATGGAGTGTGTGAGCTGTGATATGAAGTGTGTGAGCTGTGATATTGAGTGTGTGAGCTGTGACATGGACAGTGTGAGCTGTGATATGGAGTGTGTGAGCTGTGATATGGAGTGTGTGAGCTGTGATATGGAGAGTGTGAGCTGTGATATGGAGTGTGTGAGCTGTGATATGGACAGTGTGAGCTGTGATATGGAGTGTGTGAGCTGTGATATGGAGTGTGTGAGCTGTGATATGGACAGTGTGAGCTGTGATATGGAGTGGGAGCTGTGATATGGAGTGTGTGAGCTGTGATATGGAGTGGGAGCTGTGATATGGACAATGTGAGCTGTTATATGGAGTGTGTGATATGGAGTGTGTGAGCTGTGATATGGAGTGTGTGATATGGAGTGTGAGCTGTGATATGGAGTGTGTGAGCTGTGATATGGAGTGGGAGCTGTGATATGGAGTGTGTGAGCTGTGATATGGACAATGTGAGCTGTTATATGGAGTGTGTGATATGGAGTGTGTGAGCTGTGATATGGAGTGTGTGAGCTGTGATATGGAGTGTGTGAGCTGTGATATGAAGTGTGTGAGCTGCGATATGGAGTGTGTGAGCTGTGATATGGAGTGTGTGAGCAGTGATATGAAGTGTGTGAGCTGTGATATGGAGTGTGTGAGCTGTGATATGGACAGTGTGAGCTGTGATATGGAGTGTGTGAGCTGTGATATGGAGTGTGTGAGCTGTGATATGAAGTGTGTGAGCTGTGATATGGAGTGTGTGAGCTGTGATATGGAGTGTGTGAGCTGTGATATGGACAGTGTGAGCTGTGATATGGAGTGTGTGAGCTGTGATATGGAGTGTGTGAGCTGTGATATGGACAGTGTGAGCTGTGATATGGAGTGTGTGAGCTGTGATATGGAGTGTGTGAGCTGTGATATGGAGTGTGTGAGCTGTGATATGGACAGTGTGAGCTGTGATATGGAGTGTGTGAGCTGTGATATGAAGTGTGTGAGCTGTGATATTGAGTGTGTGAGCTGTGAAATGGACAGTGTGAGCTGTGATATGGACAGTGTGAGCTGTGATATGGAGTGTGTGAGCTGTGATATGGACAGTGTGAGCTGTGACATGGAGTGTGTGAGCTGTGATATGGAGTGTGTGAGCTGTGATATGGACAGTGTGAGCTGTGATATGGAGTGGGAGCTGTGATATGGAGTGTGTGAGCTGTGATATGGAGTGGGAGCTGTGATATGGACAATGTGAGCTGTTATATGGAGTGTGTGATATGGAGTGTGTGAGCTGTGATATGGAGTGTGTGATATGGAGTGTGAGCTGTGATATGGAGTGTGTGAGCTGTGATATGGAGTGGGAGCTGTGATATGGAGTGTGTGAGCTGTGATATGGACAATGTGAGCTGTTATATGGAGTGTGTGATAAGGAGTGTGTGAGCTGTGATATGGACAGTGTGAGCTGTGATATGGAGTGTGTGAGCTGTGATATGGAGTGTGTGAGCTGTGTTATGGACAGTGTGAGCTGTGATATGGAGTGTGTGAGCTGTGATATGGAGTGTGTGAGCTGTGATATGGAGTGTGTGAGCTGTGATATGGACAGTGTGAGCTGTGATATGGAGTGTGTGAGCTGTGATATGGAGTGTGTGAGCTGTGATATGGACAGTGTGAGCTGTGATATGGACAGTGTGAGCTGTGATATGGACAGTGTGAGCTGTGATATGGAGTGTGTGAGCTGTGATATGGAGTGTGTGAGCTGTGATATGGACAGTGTGAGCTGTGATATGGAGTGTGTGAGCGGTGATATGGAGTGTGTGAGCTGTGATATGGACAGTGTGAGCTGTGATATGGACAGTGTGAGCTGTGATATGGAGTGTGTGAGCTGTGATATGGAGTGTGTGAGCTGTGATATGGACAGTGTGAGCTGTGATATGGAGTGTGTGAGCTGTGATATGGAGTGTGTCAGCTGTGATATGGACAGTGTGAGCTGTGATATGGACAGTGTGAGCTGTGATATGGAGTGTGTGAGCTGTGATATGAAGTGTGTGAGCTGTGAAATGGAGTGTGTGAGCTGTGATATGGAGTGTGTGAGCTGTGATATGAAGTGTGTGAGCTGTGAAATGGACAGTGTGAGCTGTGATATGGAGTGTGTGAGCTGTGATATGGACAGTGTGAGCTGTGATATGGAGTGTGTGAGCTGTGATATGAAGTGTGTGAGCTGTGATATGGAGTGTGTGAGCTGTGATATGAAGTGTGTGAGCTGTGAAATGGACAGTGTGAGCTGTGATATGGACAGTGTGAGCTGTGATATGGACAGTGTGAGCTGTGATATGGACAGTGTGAGCTGTGATATGGAGTGTGTGAGCTGTGATATGGAGTGTGTGAGTTGTGATATGGAGTGTGTGAGCTGTGAAATGGACAGTGTGAGCTGTGATATGGAGTGTGTGAGCTGTGATATGAAGTGTGTGAGCTGTGATATGGAGTGTGTGAGCTGTGATATGAAGTGTGTGAGCTGTGCTTTGGAGTGTGTGAGCTGTGATATGGACAGTGTGAGCTGTGATATGGAGTGTGTGAGCTGTGAAATGGAGTGTGTGAGCTGTGCTTTGGAGTGCGTGAGCTGTGAAATGGAGTGTGTGAGCTGTGATATGTAGTGTGTGAGCTGTGATATGGACAGTGTGAGCTGTGATATGGACCGTGTGAGCTGTGATATGGAGTGTGTGAGCTGTGATATGGAGTGTGTGAGCTGTGATATGGACAGTGTGAGCTGTGATATGGACAGTGTGAGCTGTGATATGGAGTGTGTGAGCTGTGATATGAAGTGTGTGAGCTGTGAAATGGAGTGTATGAGCTGTGATATGGAGTGTGTGAGCTGTGATATGGAGTGTGTGAGCTGTGATATGGAGTGTGTGATCTGTGATATGAAGTGTGTGAGCTGTGAAATGGAGTGTATGAGCTGTGATATGGAGTGTGTGAGCTGTGATATGGAGTGTGTGAGCTGTGATATGAAGTGTGTGAGCTGTGAAATGGACAGTGTGAGCTGTGATATGGAGTGTGTGAGCTGTGATATGGACAGTGTGAGCTGTGTTATGGAGTGTCTGAGCTGTGATATGAAGTGTGTGAGCTGTGAAATGGACAGTGTGAGCTGTGATATGGACAGTGTGAGCTGTGATATGGAGTGTGTGAGCTGTGATATGGACCGTGTGAGCTGTGATATGGACCGTGTGAGCTGTGATATGGAGTGTGTGAGCTGTGCTTTGGAGTGTGTGAGCTGTGATATGGAGTGTGTGAGCTGTGAAATGGACAGTGTGATCTGTGACATGGAGTGTGTGAGCTGTGATATGGAGTGTGTGAGCTGTGATATGAAGTGTGTGAGCTGTGATATGGACAGTGTGAGCTGTGATATGGAGTGTGTGAGCTGTGATATGGAGTGTGGGAGCTGTGATATGGAGTGTGTGAGCTGTGATATGGACAGTGTGAGCTGTGATATGGAGTGTGTGAGCTGTGCTTTGGAGTGTGTGAGCTGTGATATGGAGTGTGTGAGCTGTGATATGGAGTGTGTGAGCTGTGCTTTGGAGTGTGTGAGCTGTGATATGGAGTGTGTGAGCTGTGAAATGGACAGTGTGATCTGTGATATGGACAGTGTGAGCTGTGATATGGAGTGTGTGAGCTGTGATATGAAGTGTGTGAGCTGTGATATGGACAGTGTGAGCTGTGATATGGAGTGTGTGAGCTGTGATATGGAGTGTGGGAGCTGTGATATGGAGTGTGTGAGCTGTGATATGGACAGTGTGAGCTGTGATATGGAGTGTGTGAGCTGTGCTTTGGAGTGTGTGAGCTGTGATATGGAGTGTGTGAGCTGTGATATGTAGTGTGTGAGCTGTGATATGGACAGTGTGAGCTGTGATATGGAGTGTGTGAGCTGTGATATGGAGTGTGTGAGCTGTGATATGGAGTGTGTGAGCTGTGATATGGAGTGTGTGAGCTGTGATATGGACAGTGTGAGCTGTGATATGAAGTGTGTGAGCTGTGATATGGAGTGTGTGAGCTGTGATATGGAGTGTGTGAGCTGTGATATGGAGTGTGTGAGCTGTGATATGGAGTGTGTGAGCTGTGATATGAAGTGTGTGAGCTGTGATATGGAGTGTGTGAGCTGTGATATGGAGTGTGTGAGCTGTGATATGGACAGTGTGAGCTGTGATATGGAGTGTGTGAGCTGTGATATGGAGTGTGTGAGCTGTGATATGGAGTGTGTGAGCTGTGATATGGAGTGTGTGAGCTGTGATATGGAGTGTGTGAGCTGTGATATGGAGTGTGTGAGCTGTGATATGAAGTTTGTGAGCTGTGATATGGACAGTGTGAGCTGTGATATGGACAGTGTGAACTGTGATATGGACAGTGTGAGCTGTGATATGGAGTGTGTGAGCTGTGATATGGAGTGTGTGAGCTGTGATATGGAGTGTGTGAGCTGTGATATGGAGTGTGTGAGCTGTGATATGGAGTGTGTGAGCTGTGATATGGACAGTGTGAGCTGTGATATGGAGCGTGTGAACTGTGATATGGACAGTGTGAGCTGTGATATGAAGTGTGTGAGCTGTGATATGGAGTGTGTGAGCTGTGATATGGACAGTGTGAGCTGTGATATGAAGTGTGTGAGCTGTGATATGGAGTGTGTGAGCTGTGATATGGAGTGTGTGAGCTGTGATATGGACAGTGTGAGCTGTGATATGGAGTGTGTGAGCTGTGATATGGAGTGTGTGAGCTGTGATATGGAGTGTGTGAGCTGTGATATGGAGTGTGTGAGCTGTGATATGAAGTGTGTGAGCTGTGATATGGAGTGTGTGAGCTGTGATATGGACAGTGTGAGCTGTGATATGGACAGTGTGAGCTGTGATATGGAGTGTGTGAGCTGTGATATGGAGTGTGTGAGCTGTGATATGGACAGTGTGAGCTGTGATATGGACAGTGTGAGCTGTGATATGGAGTGTGTGAGCTGTGATATGGAGTGTGTGAGCTGTGATATGGACAGTGTGAGCTGTGATATGGACAGTGTGAGCTGTGATATGGAGTGTGTGAGCTGTGATATGGACAGTGTGAGCTGTGATATGGAGTGTGTGAACTGTGATATGGACAGTGTGAGCTGTGATATGGACAGTGTGACCTGTGATATGAAGTGTGTGAGCTGTGATATGGAGTGTGTGAGCTGTGATATGGAGTGTGTGAGCTGTGATATGGAGTGTGTGAGCTGTGATATGGACAGTGTGAGCTGTGATATGGACAGTGTGAGCTGTGATATGGAGTGTGTGAGCTGTGATATGAAGTGTGTGAGCTGTGAAATGGAGTGTGTGAGCTGTGATATGAAGTGTGTGAGCTGTGAAATGGACAGTGTGAGCTGTGATATGGAGTGTGTGAGCTGTGATATGGAGTGTGTGAGCTGTGATATGGACAGTGTGAGCTGTGATATGAAGTGTGTGAGCTGTGATATGGAGTGTGTGAGCTGTGATATGAAGTGTGTGAGCTGTGATATGGACAGTGTGAGCTGTGATATGAAGTGTGTGAGCTGTGATATGGAGTGTGTGAGCTGTGATATGTAGTGTGTGAGCTGTGATATGTAGTGTGTGAGCTGTGATATGGACAGTGTGAGCTGTGATATGGACAGTGTGAGCTGTGATATGGACAGTGTGAGCTGTGATATGGAGTGTGTGAGCTGTGATATGAAGTGTGTGAGCTGTGATATGGAGTGTGTGAGCTGTGATATGGACAGTGTGAGCTGTGATATGGACAGTGTGAGCTGTGATATGAAGTGTGTGAGCTGTGATATGGAGTGTGTGAGCTGTGATATGGAGTGTGTGAGCTGTGATATGGACAGTGTGAGCTGTGATACGGAGTGTGTGAGCTGTGATATGGAGTGTGTGAGCTGTGATATGGAGTGTGTGAGCTGTGATATGGAGTGTGTGAGCTGTGATATGGACAGTGTGAACTGTGATATGGACAGTGTGAGCTGTGATATGGAGAGTGTGAGCTGTGAAATGGACAGTGTGAGCTGTGATATGGAGTGTGTGAGCTGTGATATGGAGTGTGTGAGCTGTGATATGGACAGTGTGAGCTGTGATATGGACAGTGTGAGCTGTGATATGGAGTGTGTGAGCTGTGATATGGAGTGTGTGAGCTGTGATATGGACAGTGTGAGCTGTGATATGGACAGTGTGAGCTGTGATATGGAGCGTGTGAACTGTGATATGGACAGTGTGAGCTGTGATATGGAGTGTGTGAACTGTGATATGGACAGTGTGAGCTGTGATATGGACAGTGTGAGCTGTGATATGAAGTGTGTGAGCTGTGATATGGAGTGTGTGAGCTGTGATATGGAGTGTGTGAGCTGTGATATGGACAGTGTGAGCTGTGATATGGACAGTGTGAGCTGTGATATGGAGCGTGTGAACTGTGATATGGACAGTGTGAGCTGTGATATGAAGTGTGTGAGCTGTGATATGGAGTGTGTGAGCTGTGATATGGAGTGTGTGAGCTGTGATATGGACAGTGTGAGCTGTGATATGAAGTGTGTGAGCTGTGATATGGAGTGTGTGAGCTGTGATATGAAGTGTGTGAGCTGTGATATGGATAGAGTGAGCTGTGTTATGTAGTGTGTGAGCTGTGATATGGAGTGTGTGAGCTGTGATATGGAGTGTGTGAGCTGTGATATGGACAGTGTGAGCTGTGATATGGACAGTGTGAGCTGTGATATGGAGTGTGTGAGCTGTGATATGGAGTGTGTGAGCTGTGATATGGAGTGTGTGAGCTGTGATATGTAGTGTGTGAGCTGTGATATGGACAGTGTGAGCTGTGATATGGACAGTGTGAGCTGTGATATGGACAGTGTGAGCTGTGATATGGAGTGTGTGAGCTGTGATATGGAGTGTGTGAGCTGTGATATGTAGTGTGTGAGCTGTGATATGGACAGTGTGAGCTGTGATATGGACAGTGTGAGCTGTGATATGGACAGTGTGAGCTGTGATATGGAGTGTGTGAGCTGTGATATGGAGTGTGTGAGCTGTGATATGGAGTGTGTGAGCTGTGATATGGACAGTGTGAGCTGTGATACGGAGTGTGTGAGCTGTTATATGGACAGTGTGAGCTGTGATATGGAGTGTGTGAGCTGTGATATGGACAGTGTAAGCTGTGATATAGAGTGTGTGAGCTGTGATATGGACAGTGTGAGCTGTGATATGGAGTGTGTGAGCTGTGATATGGAGTGTGTGAGCTGTGATATGGAGTGTGTGATCTGTGATATGGACAGTGTGAGCTGTGATATGAAGTGTGTGAGCTGTGATATGGAGTGTGTGAGCTGTGATATGGACAGTGTGAGCTGTGATATAAGTGTGTGAGCTGTGATATGGAGTGTGTGAGCTGTGATATGAAGTGTGTGAGCTGTGATATGGACAGTGTGAGCTGTGTTATGTAGTGTGTGAGCTGTGATATGGAGTGTGTGAGCTGTGATATGGAGTGTGTGAGCTGTGATATGGACAGTGTGAGCTGTGATATGGACAGTGTGAACTGTGATACGGAGTGTGTGAGCTGTGATATGGACAGTGTGAGCTGTGATATGGACAGTGTGAGCTGTGATATGGAGTGTGTGAGCTGTGATATGGAGTGTGTGAGCTGTGATATGGAGTGTGTGAGCTGTGATATGTAGTGTGTGAGCTGTGATATGGACAGTGTGAGCTGTGATATGGACAGTGTGAGCTGTGATATGGACAGTGTGAGCTGTGATATGGAGTGTGTGAGCTGTGATATGGAGTGTGTGAGCTGTGATATGGACAGTGTGAGCTGTGACACGGAGTGTGTGAGCCGTTATATGGACAGTTTGAGCTGTGATATGGACAGTGTGAGCTGTGATATGGACAGTGTGAGCTGTGATATGGACAGTGTGAGCTGTGATATGGAGTGTGTGAGCTGTGATATGGACAGTGTAAGCTGTGATATGGAGTGTGTGAGCTGTGATATGGACAGTGTGAGCTGTGATATTGAGTGTGTGAGCTGTGATATGGAGTGTGTGAGCTGTGATATGGAGTGTGTGAGCTGTGATATGGACAGTGTGAGCTGTGATATGGACAGTGTGAGCTGTGATATGGAGTGTGTGAGCTGTGATATGGAGTGTGTGAGCTGTGATATGGAGTGTGTGAGCTGTGATATGGACAGTGTGAGCTGTGATATGGACAGTGTGAGCTGTGATATGGACAGTGTGAGCTGTGATATGGAGTGTGTGAGCTGTGATATGGAGTGTGTGAGCTGTGAAATGGACAGTGTGAACTGTGATATGGAGTGTGTGAGCTGTGATATGGAGTGTGTGAGCTGTGATATGAAGTGTGTGAGCTGTGAAATGGAGTGTGTGAGCTGTGATATGGAGTGTGTGAGCTGTGATATGAAGTGTGTGAGCTGTGAAATGGACAGTGTGAGCTGTGATATGGAGTGTGTGAGCTGTGATATGGACAGTGTGAGCTGTGATATGGAGTGTGTGAGCTGTGATATGAAGTGTGTGAGCTGTGATATGGAGTGTGTGAGCTGTGATATGAAGTGTGTGAGCTGTGAAATGGACAGTGTGAGCTGTGATATGGACAGTGTGAGCTGTGATATGGACAGTGTGAGCTGTGATATGGACAGTGTGAGCTGTGATATGGAGTGTGTGAGCTGTGATATGGAGTGTGTGAGTTGTGATATGGAGTGTGTGAGCTGTGAAATGGACAGTGTGAGCTGTGATATGGAGTGTGTGAGCTGTGATATGAAGTGTGTGAGCTGTGATATGGAGTGTGTGAGCTGTGATATGAAGTGTGTGAGCTGTGCTTTGGAGTGTGTGAGCTGTGATATGGACAGTGTGAGCTGTGATATGGAGTGTGTGAGCTGTGCTTTGGAGTGTGTGAGCTGTGAAATGGAGTGTGTGAGCTGTGCTTTGGAGTGCGTGAGCTGTGAAATGGAGTGTGTGAGCTGTGATATGTAGTGTGTGAGCTGTGATATGGACAGTGTGAGCTGTGATATGGACAGTGTGAGCTGTGATATGGAGTGTGTGAGCTGTGATATGGACCGTGTGAGCTGTGATATGGACCGTGTGAGCTGTGATATGGAGTGTGTGAGCTGTGCTTTGGAGTGTGTGAGCTGTGATATGGAGTGTGTGAGCTGTGAAATGGACAGTGTGATCTGTGATATGGAGTGTGTGAGCTGTGATATGGAGTGTGTGAGCTGTGAAATGGACAGTGTGAGCTGTGATATGGAGTGTGTGAGCTTTGATATGGAGTGTGTGAGCTGTGATATGGAGTGTGTGAGCTGTGAAATGGACAGTGTGAGCTGTGATATGGAGTGTGTGAGCTGTGATATGGACAGTGTGAGCTGTGATATGGAGTGTGTGAGCTGTGATATGGACAGTGTGAGCTGTGATATGGAGTGTGTGAGCTGTGATATGGACAGTGTGAGCTGTGATATGGACAGTGTGAGCTGTGATATGGACAGTGTGAGCTGTGATATGGACAGTGTGAGCTGTGATATGGACAGTGTGGGCTGTGAAATGGACAGTGTGAGCTGTGATATGGACAGTGTGGGCTGTGAAATGGACAGTGTGAGCTGTGATATGGAGTGTGTGAGCTGTGATATGGACAGTGTGAGCTGTGATATGGAGTGTGTGAGCTGTGATATGGAGTGTGTGAGCTGTGATATGGACAGTGTGAGCTGTGATATGGAGTGTGTGAGCTGTGATATGGAGTGTGTGAGCTGTGATATGGAGTGTGTGAGCTGTGATATGGAGTGTGTGAGCTGTGATATTGAGTGTGTGAGCTGTGAAATGGACAGTGTGAGCTGTGATATGGACAGTGTGAGCTGTGATATGGAGTGTGTGAGCTGTGATATGGACAGTGTGAGCTGTGACATGGAGTGTGTGAGCTGTGATATGGACAGTGTGAGCTGTGATATGGAGTGTGTGAGCTGTGATATGGACAGTGTGAGCTGTGATATGGACAGTGTGAGCTGTGATATGGAGTGTGTGAGCTGTGATATGAAGTGTGTGAGCTGTGAAATGGACAGTGTGAGCTGTGATATGGAGTGTGTGAGCTGTGATATGGACAGTGTGAGCTGTGATATGGAGTGTGTGAGCTGTGATATGGACAGTGTGAGCTGTGATATGGAGTGTGTGAGCTGTGATATGGAGTGTGTGAGCTGTGATATGGACAGTGTGAGCTGTGATATGGAGAGTGTGAGCTGTGATATGGAGTGTGTGAGCTGTGATATGGAGTGTGTGAGCTGTGATATGGACAGTGTGAGCTGTGATATGGAGTGGGAGCTGTGATATGGAGTGTGTGAGCTGTGATATGGAGTGGGAGCTGTGATATGGACAATGTGAGCTGTTATATGGAGTGTGTGATATGGAGTGTGTGAGCTGTGATATGGAGTGTGTGATATGGAGTGTGAGCTGTGATATGGAGTGTGTGAGCTGTGATATGGAGTGGGAGCTGTGATATGGAGTGTGTGAGCTGTGATATGGACAATGTGAGCTGTTATATGGAGTGTGTGATATGGAGTGTGTGAGCTGTGATATGGAGTGTGTGAGCTGTGATATGGAGTGTGTGAGCTGTGATATGGAGTGTGTGAGCTGTGATATGGACAGTGTGAGCTGTGATATGGAGTGTGTGAGCTGTGATATGGAGTGTGTGAGCTGTGATATGGACAGTGTGAGCTGTGATATGGAGTGTGTGAGCTGTGATATGGAGTGTGTGAGCTGTGATATGGAGTGTGTGAGCTGTGATATGGACAGTGTGAGCTGTGATATGGAGTGTGTGAGCTGTGATATGGAGTGTGTGAGCTGTGATATGGACAGTGTGAGCTGTGATATGGAGTGTGTGAGCTGTGATATGGACAGTGTGAGCTGTGATATGGAGTGTGTGAGCTGTGATATGAAGTGTGTGAGCTGTGAAATGGAGTGTATGAGCTGTGATATGGAGTGTGTGAGCTGTGATATGGACAGTGTGAGCTGTGATATGGAGTGTGTGATCTGTGATATGAAGTGTGTGAGCTGTGAAATGGAGTGTATGAGCTGTGATATGGAGTGTGGGAGCTGTGATATGGAGTGTGTGAGCTGTGATATGGAGTGTGTGAGCTGTGATATGAAGTGTGTGAGCTGTGAAATGGACAGTGTGAGCTGTGATATGGAGTGTGTGAGCTGTGATATGGACAGTGTGAGCTGTGATATGGAGTGTCTGAGCTGTGATATGAAGTGTGTGAGCTGTGAAATGGACAGTGTGAGCTGTGATATGGACAGTGTGAGCTGTGATATGGAGTGTGTGAGCTGTGATATGGACCGTGTGAGCTGTGATATGGACCGTGTGAGCTGTGATATGGAGTGTGTGAGCTGTGCTTTGGAGTGTGTGAGCTGTGATATGGAGTGTGTGAGCTGTGAAATGGACAGTGTGATCTGTGACATGGAGTGTGTGAGCTGTGATATGGAGTGTGTGAGCTGTGATATGAAGTGTGTGAGCTGTGATATGGACAGTGTGAGCTGTGATATGGAGTGTGTGAGCTGTGATATGGAGTGTGGGAGCTGTGATATGGAGTGTGTGAGCTGTGATATGGACAGTGTGAGCTGTGATATGGAGTGTGTGAGCTGTGCTTTGGAGTGTGTGAGCTGTGATATGGAGTGTGTGAGCTGTGATATGGAGTGTGTGAGCTGTGCTTTGGAGTGTGTGAGCTGTGATATGGAGTGTGTGAGCTGTGAAATGGACAGTGTGATCTGTGATATGGACAGTGTGAGCTGTGAAATGGAGTGTGTGAGCTGTGATATGAAGTGTGTGAGCTGTGATATGGACAGTGTGAGCTGTGATATGGAGTGTGTGAGCTGTGATATGGAGTGTGGGAGCTGTGATATGGAGTGTGTGAGCTGTGATATGGACAGTGTGAGCTGTGATATGGAGTGTGTGAGCTGTGCTTTGGAGTGTGTGAGCTGTGATATGGAGTGTGTGAGCTGTGATATGTAGTGTGTGAGCTGTGATATGGACAGTGTGAGCTGTGATATGGAGTGTGTGAGCTGTGATATGGAGTGTGTGAGCTGTGATATGGAGTGTGTGAGCTGTGATATGGAGTGTGTGAGCTGTGATATGGACAGTGTGAGCTGTGATATGGAGTGTGTGAGCTGTGATATGGAGTGTGTGAGCTGTGATATGAAGTGTGTGAGCTGTGATATGGAGTGTGTGAGCTGTGATATGGAGTGTGTGAGCTGTGATATGAAGTGTGTGAGCTGTGATATGGAGTGTGTGAGCTGTGATATGGAGTGTGTGAGCTGTGATATGGACAGTGTGAGCTGTGATATGGAGTGTGTGATCTGTGATATGGAGTGTGTGAGCTGTGATATGGAGTGTGTGAGCTGTGATATGGAGTGTGTGAGCTGTGATATGGAGTGTGTGAGCTGTGATATGAAGTTTGTGAGCTGTGATATGGACAGTGTGAGCTGTGATATGGACAGTGTGAACTGTGATATGGACAGTGTGAGCTGTGATATGGAGTGTGTGAGCTGTGATATGGAGTGTGTGAGCTGTGATATGGAGTGTGTGAGCTGTGATATGAAGTTTGTGAGCTGTGATATGGAGTGTGTGAGCTGTGATATGGACAGTGTGAGCTGTGTTTTGTAGTGTGTGAGCTGTGATATGGAGTGTGTGAGCTGTGATATGGAGTGTGTGAGCTGTGATATGGACAGTGTGAGCTGTGATATGGACAGTGTGAGCTGTGATATGAAGTGTGTGAGCTGTGATATGGAGTGTGTGAGCTGTGATATGGAGTGTGTGAGCTGTGATATGGACAGTGTGAGCTGTGATATGGAGTGTGTGAGCTGTGATATGGAGTGTGTGAGCTGTGATATGGAGTGTGTGAGCTGTGATATGGAGTGTGTGAGCTGTGATATGGACAGTGTGAACTGTGATATGGACAGTGTGAGCTGTGATATGGAGAGTGTGAGCTGTGATATGGACAGTGTGAGCTGTGATATGGACAGTGTGAGCTGTGATATGGAGTGTGTGAGCTGTGATATGGAGTGTGTGAGCTGTGATATGGACAGTGTGAGCTGTGATATGGACAGTGTGAGCTGTTATATGGAGCGTGTGAACTGTGATATGGACAGTGTGAGCTGTGATATGGAGTGTGTGAACTGTGATATGGACAGTGTGAGCTGTGATATGGACAGTGTGAGCTGTGATATGAAGTGTGTGAGCTGTGATATGGAGTGTGTGAGCTGTGATATGGAGTGTGTGAGCTGTGATATGGACAGTGTGAGCTGTGATATGGACAGTGTGAGCTGTGATATGGAGCGTGTGAACTGTGATATGGACAGTGTGAGCTGTGATATGAAGTGTGTGAGCTGTGATATGGAGTGTGTGAGCTGTGATATGGAGTGTGTGAGCTGTGATATGGACAGTGTGAGCTGTGATATGAAGTGTGTGAGCTGTGATATGGAGTGTGTGAGCTGTGATATGGACAGTGTGAGCTGTGTTATGTAGTGTGTGAGCTGTGATATGGAGTGTGTGAGCTGTGATATGGAGTGTGTGAGCTGTGATATGGACAGTGTGAGCTGTGATATGGAGTGTGTGAGCTGTGATATGGAGTGTGTGAGCTGTGATATGTAGTGTGTGAGCTGTGATATGTAGTGTGTGAGCTGTGATATGGACAGTGTGAGCTGTGATATGGACAGTGTGAGCTGTGATATGGACAGTGTGAGCTGTGATATGGAGTGTGTGAGCTGTGATATGGAGTGTGTGAGCTGTGATATGTAGTGTGTGAGCTGTGATATGGACAGTGTGAGCTGTGATATGGACAGTGTGAGCTGTGATATGAAGTGTGTGAGCTGTGATATGGAGTGTGTGAGCTGTGATATGGAGTGTGTGTGCTGTGATATGGACAGTGTGAGCTGTGATACGGAGTGTGTGAGCTGTGATATGGAGTGTGTGAGCTGTGATATGGAGTGTGTGAGCTGTGATATGGAGTGTGTGAGCTGTGATATGGACAGTGTGAACTGTGATATGGACAGTGTGAGCTGTGATATGGAGAGTGTGAGCTGTGAAATGGACAGTGTGAGCTGTGATATGGAGTGTGTGAGCTGTGATATGGAGTGTGTGAGCTGTGATATGGACAGTGTGAGCTGTGATATGGACAGTGTGAGCTGTGATATGGAGTGTGCGAGCTGTGATATGGAGTGTGTGAGCTGTGATATGGACAGTGTGAGCTGTGATATGGACAGTGTGAGCTGTGATATGGAGTGTGCGAGCTGTGATATGGAGTGTGTGAGCTGTGATATGGACAGTGTGAGCTGTGATATGGACAGTGTGAGCTGTGAAATGGAGCGTGTGAACTGTGATATGGACAGTGTGAGCTGTGATATGGAGTGTGTGAACTGTGATATGGACAGTGTGAGCTGTGATATGGACAGTGTGAGCTGTGATATGAAGTGTGTGAGCTGTGATATGGAGTGTGTGAGCTGTGATATGGAGTGTGTGAGCTGTGATATGGACAGTGTGAGCTGTGATATGGACAGTGTGAGCTGTGATATGGAGCGTGTGAACTGTGATATGGACAGTGTGAGCTGTGATATGAAGTGTGTGAGCTGTGATATGGAGTGTGTGAGCTGTGATATGGACAGTGTGAGCTGTGATATGGAGTGTGTGAGCTGTGATATGGAGTGTGTGAGCTGTGATATGAAGTGTGTGAGCTGTGATATGGAGTGTGTGAGCTGTGATATGGAGTGTGTGAGCTGTGATATGAAGTGTGTGAGCTGTGATATGGAGTGTGTGAGCTGTGATATGGAGTGTGTGAGCTGTGATATGGACAGTGTGAGCTGTGATATGGAGTGTGTGATCTGTGATATGGAGTGTGTGATCTGTGATATGGAGTGTGTGAGCTGTGATATGGAGTGTGTGAGCTGTGATATGGAGTGTGTGAGCTGTGATATGGAGTGTGTGAGCTGTGATATGAAGTTTGTGAGCTGTGATATGGACAGTGTGAGCTGTGATATGAAGTTTGTGAGCTGTGATATGGAGTGTGTGAGCTGTGATATGGACAGTGTGAGCTGTGTTTTGTAGTGTGTGAGCTGTGATATGGAGTGTGTGAGCTGTGATATGGAGTGTGTGAGCTGTGATATGGACAGTGTGAGCTGTGATATGGACAGTGTGAGCTGTGATATGAAGTGTGTGAGCTGTGATATGGAGTGTGTGAGCTGTGATATGGAGTGTGTGAGCTGTGATATGGACAGTGTGAGCTGTGATATGGAGTGTGTGAGCTGTGATATGGAGTGTGTGAGCTGTGATATGGAGTGTGTGAGCTGTGATATGGAGTGTGTGAGCTGTGATATGGACAGTGTGAACTGTGATATGGACAGTGTGAGCTGTGATATGGAGAGTGTGAGCTGTGATATGGACAGTGTGAGCTGTGATATGGACAGTGTGAGCTGTGATATGGAGTGTGTGAGCTGTGATATGGAGTGTGTGAGCTGTGATATGGACAGTGTGAGCTGTGATATGGACAGTGTGAGCTGTGATATGGAGCGTGTGAACTGTGATATGGACAGTGTGAGCTGTGATATGGAGTGTGTGAACTGTGATATGGACAGTGTGAGCTGTGATATGGACAGTGTGAGCTGTGATATGAAGTGTGTGAGCTGTGATATGGAGTGTGTGAGCTGTGATATGGAGTGTGTGAGCTGTGATATGGACAGTGTGAGCTGTGATATGGACAGTGTGAGCTGTGATATGGAGCGTGTGAACTGTGATATGGACAGTGTGAGCTGTGATATGAAGTGTGTGAGCTGTGATATGGAGTGTGTGAGCTGTGATATGGAGTGTGTGAGCTGTGATATGGACAGTGTGAGCTGTGATATGAAGTGTGTGAGCTGTGATATGGAGTGTGTGAGCTGTGATATGGACAGTGTGAGCTGTGTTATGTAGTGTGTGAGCTGTGATATGGAGTGTGTGAGCTGTGATATGGAGTGTGTGAGCTGTGATATGGACAGTGTGAGCTGTGATATGGAGTGTGTGAGCTGTGATATGGAGTGTGTGAGCTGTGATATGTAGTGTGTGAGCTGTGATATGTAGTGTGTGAGCTGTGATATGGACAGTGTGAGCTGTGATATGGACAGTGTGAGCTGTGATATGGACAGTGTGAGCTGTGATATGGAGTGTGTGAGCTGTGATATGGAGTGTGTGAGCTGTGATATGTAGTGTGTGAGCTGTGATATGGACAGTGTGAGCTGTGATATGGACAGTGTGAGCTGTGATATGAAGTGTGTGAGCTGTGATATGGAGTGTGTGAGCTGTGATATGGAGTGTGTGAGCTGTGATATGGAGTGTGTGAGCTGTGATATGGAGTGTGTGAGCTGTGATATGAAGTTTGTGAGCTGTGATATGGACAGTGTGAGCTGTGATATGAAGTTTGTGAGCTGTGATATGGAGTGTGTGAGCTGTGATATGGACAGTGTGAGCTGTGTTTTGTAGTGTGTGAGCTGTGATATGGAGTGTGTGAGCTGTGATATGGAGTGTGTGAGCTGTGATATGGACAGTGTGAGCTGTGATATGGACAGTGTGAGCTGTGATATGAAGTGTGTGAGCTGTGATATGGAGTGTGTGAGCTGTGATATGGAGTGTGTGAGCTGTGATATGGACAGTGTGAGCTGTGATATGGAGTGTGTGAGCTGTGATATGGAGTGTGTGAGCTGTGATATGGAGTGTGTGAGCTGTGATATGGAGTGTGTGAGCTGTGATATGGACAGTGTGAACTGTGATATGGACAGTGTGAGCTGTGATATGGAGAGTGTGAGCTGTGATATGGACAGTGTGAGCTGTGATATGGACAGTGTGAGCTGTGATATGGAGTGTGTGAGCTGTGATATGGAGTGTGTGAGCTGTGATATGGACAGTGTGAGCTGTGATATGGACAGTGTGAGCTGTGATATGGAGCGTGTGAACTGTGATATGGACAGTGTGAGCTGTGATATGGAGTGTGTGAACTGTGATATGGACAGTGTGAGCTGTGATATGGACAGTGTGAGCTGTGATATGAAGTGTGTGAGCTGTGATATGGAGTGTGTGAGCTGTGATATGGAGTGTGTGAGCTGTGATATGGACAGTGTGAGCTGTGATATGGACAGTGTGAGCTGTGATATGGAGCGTGTGAACTGTGATATGGACAGTGTGAGCTGTGATATGAAGTGTGTGAGCTGTGATATGGAGTGTGTGAGCTGTGATATGGAGTGTGTGAGCTGTGATATGGACAGTGTGAGCTGTGATATGAAGTGTGTGAGCTGTGATATGGAGTGTGTGAGCTGTGATATGGACAGTGTGAGCTGTGTTATGTAGTGTGTGAGCTGTGATATGGAGTGTGTGAGCTGTGATATGGAGTGTGTGAGCTGTGATATGGACAGTGTGAGCTGTGATATGGAGTGTGTGAGCTGTGATATGGAGTGTGTGAGCTGTGATATGTAGTGTGTGAGCTGTGATATGTAGTGTGTGAGCTGTGATATGGACAGTGTGAGCTGTGATATGGACAGTGTGAGCTGTGATATGGACAGTGTGAGCTGTGATATGGAGTGTGTGAGCTGTGATATGGAGTGTGTGAGCTGTGATATGTAGTGTGTGAGCTGTGATATGGACAGTGTGAGCTGTGATATGGACAGTGTGAGCTGTGATATGAAGTGTGTGAGCTGTGATATGGAGTGTGTGAGCTGTGATATGGAGTGTGTGAGCTGTGATACGGAGTGTGTGAGCTGTGATATGGAGTGTGTGAGCTGTGATATGGAGTGTGTGAGCTGTGATATGGAGTGTGTGAGCTGTGATATGGACAGTGTGAACTGTGATATGGACAGTGTGAGCTGTGATATGGAGAGTGTGAGCTGTGAAATGGACAGTGTGAGCTGTGATATGGAGTGTGTGAGCTGTGATATGGAGTGTGTGAGCTGTGATATGGACAGTGTGAGCTGTGATATGGACAGTGTGAGCTGTGATATGGAGTGTGTGAGCTGTGATATGGAGTGTGTGAGCTGTGATATGGACAGTGTGAGCTGTGATATGGACAGTGTGAGCTGTGATATGGAGCGTGTGAACTGTGATATGGACAGTGTGAGCTGTGATATGGAGTGTGTGAACTGTGATATGGACAGTGTGAGCTGTGATATGGACAGTGTGAGCTGTGATATGAAGTGTGTGAGCTGTGATATGGAGTGTGTGAGCTGTGATATGGAGTGTGTGAGCTGTGATATGGACAGTGTGAGCTGTGATATGGACAGTGTGAGCTGTGATATGGAGCGTGTGAACTGTGATATGGACAGTGTGAGCTGTGATATGAAGTGTGTGAGCTGTGATATGGAGTGTGTGAGCTGTGATATGGAGTGTGTGAGCTGTGATATGGACAGTGTGAGCTGTGATATGAAGTGTGTGAGCTGTGATATGGAGTGTGTGAGCTGTGATATGAAGTGTGTGAGCTGTGATATGGACAGTGTGAGCTGTGTTATGTAGTGTGTGAGCTGTGATATGGAGTGTGTGAGCTGTGATATGGACAGTGTGAGCTGTGATATGGACAGTGTGAGCTGTGATATGGACAGTGTGAGCTGTGATATGGAGTGTGTGAGCTGTGATATGGAGTGTGTGAGCTGTGATATGTAGTGTGTGAGCTGTGATATGGACAGTGTGAGCTGTGATATGGACAGTGTGAGCTGTGATATGGACAGTGTGAGCTGTGATATGGAGTGTGTGAGCTGTGATATGGAGTGTGTGAGCTGTGATATGTAGTGTGTGAGCTGTGATATGGACAGTGTGAGCTGTGATATGGACAGTGTGAGCTGTGATATGGACAGTGTGAGCTGTGATATGGAGTGTGTGAGCTGTGATATGGAGTGTGTGAGCTGTGATATGGAGTGTGTGAGCTGTGATATGGACAGTGTGAGCTGTGATACGGAGTGTGTGAGCTGTTATATGGACAGTGTGAGCTGTGATATGGAGTGTGTGAGCTGTGATATGGACAGTGTAAGCTGTGATATAGAGTGTGTGAGCTGTGATATGGACAGTGTGAGCTGTGATATGGAGTGTGTGAGCTGTGATATGGAGTGTGTGAGCTGTGATATGGAGTGTGTGATCTGTGATATGGACAGTGTGAGCTGTGATATGAAGTGTGTGAGCTGTGATATGGAGTGTGTGAGCTGTGATATGGACAGTGTGAGCTGTGATATAAGTGTGTGAGCTGTGATATGGAGTGTGTGAGCTGTGATATGAAGTGTGTGAGCTGTGATATGGACAGTGTGAGCTGTGTTATGTAGTGTGTGAGCTGTGATATGGAGTGTGTGAGCTGTGATATGGAGTGTGTGAGCTGTGATATGGACAGTGTGAGCTGTGATATGGACAGTGTGAACTGTGATACGGAGTGTGTGAGCTGTGATATGGACAGTGTGAGCTGTGATATGGACAGTGTGAGCTGTGATATGGAGTGTGTGAGCTGTGATATGGAGTGTGTGAGCTGTGATATGGAGTGTGTGAGCTGTGATATGTAGTGTGTGAGCTGTGATATGGACAGTGTGAGCTGTGATATGGACAGTGTGAGCTGTGATATGGACAGTGTGAGCTGTGATATGGAGTGTGTGAGCTGTGATATGGAGTGTGTGAGCTGTGATATGGACAGTGTGAGCTGTGACACGGAGTGTGTGAGCTGTTATATGGACAGTTTGAGCTGTGATATGGACAGTGTGAGCTGTGATATGGACAGTGTGAGCTGTGATATGGACAGTGTGAGCTGTGATATGGAGTGTGTGAGCTGTGATATGGACAGTGTAAGCTGTGATATGGAGTGTGTGAGCTGTGATATGGACAGTGTGAGCTGTGATATTGAGTGTGTGAGCTGTGATATGGAGTGTGTGAGCTGTGATATGGAGTGTGTGAGCTGTGATATGGACAGTGTGAGCTGTGATATGGACAGTGTGAGCTGTGATATGGAGTGTGTGAGCTGTGATATGGAGTGTGTGAGCTGTGATATGGAGTGTGTGAGCTGTGATATGGACAGTGTGAGCTGTGATATGGACAGTGTGAGCTGTGATATGGACAGTGTGAGCTGTGATATGGAGTGTGTGAGCTGTGATATGGAGTGTGTGAGCTGTGAAATGGACAGTGTGAACTGTGATATGGAGTGTGTGAGCTGTGATATGGAGTGTGTGAGCTGTGATATGGAGTGTGTGAGCTGTGATATGGACAGTGTGAGCTGTGATATGGAGTGTGTGAGCTGTGATATGGAGTGTGTTAGCTGTGATATGGACAGTGTGAGCTGTGATATGGAGTGTGTGAGCTGTGATATGGAGTGTGTGAGCTGTGATATGGAGTATGTGAGCTATAATATGAAGTGTGTGAGCTGTGATATGGAGTGTGTGAGCTGTGATATGAAGTGTGTGAGCTGTGATATGGAGTGTGTGAGCTGTGATATGAAGTGTGTGAGCTGTGATATGAAGTGTGTGAGCTGTGATATGAAGTGTGTGAGTTGTGATATGGAGTGTGTGAGCTGTGATATGGAGTGTGTGAGCTGTGATATGGAGTGTGTGAGCTGTGATATGAAGTGTGTGAGCTGTGATATGGAGTGTGTGAGCTGTGATATGGACAGTGTGAGCTGTGATATGGAGTGTGTGAGCTGTGATATGGACAGTGTGAGCTGTGATATGCAGTGTGTGAGCTGTGATATGGAGTGTGTGAGCTGTGATATGGAGTGTGTGAGCTGTGATATGGATTGTGTGAGCTGTGATATGGAGTGTGTGAGCTGTGATATGGACAGTGTGACCTGTGATATGGACAGTGTGAGCTGTGATATGGAGTGTGTGAGCTGTTATATGGGGTGTGTGAGCTGTGATATGGAGTGTGTGAGCTGTGATATGAAGTGTGTGAGCTGTGATATGGAGTGTGTGAGCTGTGATATGGACAGTGTGAGCTGTGATATGGAATGTGTGAGCTGTGATATGGAGCGTGTGAACTGTGATATGGACAGTGTGAGCTGTGATATGAAGTGTGTGAGCTGTGATATGGAGTGTGTGAGCTGTGATATGGAGTGTGTGAGCTGTGATATGAAGTGTGTGAGCTGTGATATGGAGTGTGTGAGCTGTGATATGGACAGTGTGAGCTGTGATATGGACAGTGTGAACTGTGATACGGAGTGTGTGAGCTGTGATATGGACAGTGTGAGCTGTGATATGGAGTGTGTGAGCTGTGATATGGAGTGTGTGAGCTGTGATATGGAGTGTGTGAGCTGTGATATGGACAGTGTGAGCTGTGATATGGACAGTGTGAACTGTGATACGGAGTGTGTGAGCTGTGATATGGAGTGTGTGAGCTGTGATATGGAGTGTGTGAGCTGTGATATGGACAGTGTGAGCTGTGATATGGAGTGTGTGAGCTGTGATATGGAGTGTGTGAGCTGTGATATGGAGTGTGTGAGCTGTGATATGGAGTGTGTGAGCTGTGATATGGACAGTGTGAGCTGTGATATGGAGTGTGTGAGCTGTGATATGGCGTGTGTGAGCTGTGATATGGACAGTGTGAGCTGTGATATGGACAGTGTGAACTGTGATACGGAGTGTGAGAGCTGTGATATGGAGTGTGTGAGCTGTGATATGAAGTGTGTGAGCTGTGATATGGACAGTGTGAGCTGTGTTATGTAGTGTGTGAGCTGTGATATGGAGTGTGTGAGCTGTGATATGGAGTGTGTGAGCTGTGATATGGACAGTGTGAGCTGTGATATGGACAGTGTGAACTGTGATACGGAGTGTGTGAGCTGTGATATGGACATTGTGAGCTGTGATATGGACAGTGTGAGCTGTGATATGGAGTGTGTGAGCTGTGATATGGAGTGTGTGAGCTATGATATGAAGTGTGTGAGCTGTGATATGGAGTGTGTGAGCTGTGATATGAAGTGTGTGAGCTGTGATATGGAGTGTGTGAGCTGTGATATGGACAGTGTGAGCTGTGATATGGACAGTGTGAGCTGTGTTATGTAGTGTGTGAGCTGTGATATGGAGTGTGTGAGCTGTGATATGGAGTGTGTGAGCTGTGATATGGACAGTGTGAGCTGTGATATGGACAGTGTGAACTGTGATATGGAGTGTGTGAGCTGTGATATGGACAGTGTGAGCTGTGATATGGACAGTGTGAGCTGTGATATGGACAGTGTGAGCTGTGATATGGAGTGTGTGAGCTGTGATATGGACAGTGTGAACTGTGATATGGAGTGTGTGAGCTGTGATATGGAGTGTGTGAGCTGTGATATGAAGTGTGTGAGCTGTGATATGGAGTGTGTGAGCTGTGATATGGACAGTGTGAGCTGTGATATGGAGTGTGTGAGCTGTGATATGGAGTGTGTGAGCTGTGATATGGAGTGTGTGAGCTGTGATATGGACAGTGTGAGCTGTGATATGGAGTGTGTGAGCTGTGATATGGAGTGTGTGAGCTGTGATATGAAGTGTGTGAGCTGTGATATGAAGTGTGTGAGCTGTGATATGGAGTGTGTGAGCTGTGATATGGAGTGTGTGAGCTGTGACATGGAGTGTGTGAGCTGTGATATGGAGTGTGTGAGCTGTGATATGGAGTGTGTGAGCTGTGATATGGACAGTGTGAGCTGTGATATGGACAGTGTGAGCTGTGATATGGAGTGTGTGAGCTGTGATATGGAGTGTGTGAGCTGTGATATGGAGTGTGTGAGCTGTGATATGGACAGTGTGAGCTGTGATATGGACAGTGTGAGCTGTGATATGGAGTGTGTGAGCTGTGATATGGAGTGTGTGAGCTGTGATATGGAGTGTGTGAGCTGTGATATGGAGTGTGTGAGCTGTGATATGGAGTGTGTGAGCTGTGATATGGACAGTGTGAACTGTGATATGGACAGTGTGAGCTGTGATATGGAGTGTGTGAGCTGTGATATGGACAGTGTGAACTGTGATATGGACAGTGTGAGCTGTGATATGGACAGTGTGAGCTGTGATATGGAGTGTGTGAGCTGTGATATGGACAGTGTGAGCTGTGATATGGACAGTGTGAGCTGTGATATGGAGTGTGTGAGCTGTGATATGGAGTGTGTGAGCTGTGATATGGAGTGTGTGAGCTGTGATATGGACAGTGTGAGCTGTGATATGGACAGTGTGAGCTGTGATATGGAGTGTGTGAGCTGTGATATGGAGTGTGTGAGCTGTGATATGGAGTGTGTGAGCTGTGATATGGAGTGTGTGAGCTGTGATATGGAGTGTGTGAGCTGTGATATGGACAGTGTGAACTGTGATATGGACAGTGTGAGCTGTGATATGGAGTGTGTGAGCTGTGATATGGACAGTGTGAACTGTGATATGGACAGTGTGAGCTGTGATATGGACAGTGTGAGCTGTGATATGGAGTGTGTGAGCTGTGATATGGACAGTGTGAGCTGTGATATGGACAGTGTGAGCTGTGATATGGAGTGTGTGAGCTGTGATATGGAGTGTGTGAGCTGTGATATGGAGTGTGTGAGCTGTGATATGGACAGTGTGAGCTGTGATATGGAGTGTGTGAGCTGTGATATGGACAGTGTGAGCTGTGATATGGAGTGTGTGAGCTGTGATATGGAGTGTGTGAGCTGTGATATGGAGTGTGTGAGCTGTGATATGGAGTGTGTGAGCTGTGATATGGACTGTGGTGGACACAATAACAACCTCCTTCTACACAAAGGGAAGCTGGAGTTCTGATGGACTTCCACACTAGAATAACGTTTCAAGAAATTCTGATGGGAAAGAGTTCCATATTGTCCAGCTTTTGTTGCTTGTGGTTTCTCCAGAACCTTCTGTGATCTGATTGTTTTTGGAACTTACTCTTAATTACATCATTTCCTGTTTGTGTAATCATTTTAGTGAAGACTTTTGTTGCGTGTTGTTCTTTGTGATCTTTTTCATGTCATTTTGACTCTGACCTCCAGAAATTTTACTTCCACATTATTGCGTGTGCCATGTCATAATAACCACCTCTCTCTCTCTCTCTCTCTCTCTCTCTGTCTCTCTCTCTCTCTCTCTCTCTCTCTCACACACACACACACACACTCCCTTCCTGCCCCCTATGCAGTTTAAGTTATCACTACTTGACCTCTTACATGGGAAGCAATAAATATAAAGAATATTTTATAACTAATTTGATACTGTAAATGGTTTTCTCTATTAAAATCTTTGCTATATTCATAAACAGAGCAATCAGAGTGTGTAGAGTGTGTTTAGAGTGTGTGTAGAGTAATCTTGAAGATACAATTAAGTGCAAAAATTGTGAATAATAAAAAAAAAATCTGCCTTTATTATACAATTCATCTTCAAAATAGCTTTCAGTCATCAAAACAAACACAATGATGCAACTGAGATGTCATTAAAATGTATAAATAACATACACAATATTGCCAAAAGTTTTGGGACACCCATCCAAATCATTGAATCCAGGGGTTGTTTTTCAGGGGTTGGACTCGGCCCCTTAGTTCAAGTGAAAGGAACTCTTAATGCTTCAAGACATTTTGGACAATTTCATGCATTTCATGCATTGTGGGAACAGTTTGGGGATGACCCCTTCCTGTTCCAACATGACCGCACACCAGTGCACAAAGCAAGGTCCATAAAGACATGGATAAGAGAGTCAACCCCATAGAACACCTTTGGGATGAATTACAGCAGAGACTGTGAGCCAACATCAGTGCCTGACCTCACAAATACGCTTCTTCTAGAAGAATGGTCAAAAATTCCCATCAACACACTCCTAAACCTTGTGGAAAGCCTTCCCAGAAGAGTTGAAGCTGTTATAGCTGCAAAGGGGCGGGGTCAACTCCATATTACATTCATGTGCATGTAAAGGCAGACGTCCCAAAACATTCGTCAATATAGTGTATATTTACAGTGAATTAGACTGTGAAGAGTTAATGTATTAAAAACATCAAGGTCAAACATTTACAGCTAATTTTTTTTTACTCCATGTCAGCTTGTTTTTTTATATCTAAAGCAGTGTACTAAAATATTTACTCATTAAGAAGAAGCTAAATAAATATTGCATCATTTTTTAAATAGATCTGGGTTAAAAAAAAATGATTTAGAGCTCATATAAGTGTCAGATTCTTTTGTGTATAAAAACTCTCCTCTCATTCTAATCAAATTTAAAACAAAAAGAAAAGGACTCTTCACCTCATGATACAGATGTCTGTCACTGAAAAGCTGAAATTCAGTTTTCTACATCGATTTCGCACATCTCGTTCAAGCACGCGAGGCCATGGATGACCACACACAGTACCAGGGGAAGCACTTTACTGCCACTTCCTATCTCCGCATGCAGCTCTCTGTTGTCTATCTTCAGTGTTATGTTGGAGGAGTTGAACAGGTGCTCCACCTCCTCAGGCACCTCACCGTTCCTCAGGAGAAAAGGAAGCTCAGAGAAGGGGACTTGCTGGGAAGTGTGTGTCAGGTGAGTTAGCTGACAAACGAGACAGAGTGTAGATTGATTAGCCGAGAAGAACAATTTTCAGTGTAAATAAAAGGCAGGAGGGAAATAAAACACACTTACTAAATCGTTTAGCCCGGTAATTGTTTCTGGAGAGCAGGTTTTCAGCAAGCTGAGGCTGTATTCAGTCAGTTCTGAAACAAATAATCACCCAAAATGAGATCTTCTGAAGTATAAGATAATCAGTGTGTAGTGACCATTCGATCTCTCTCACCTCCAGCAGCACTGATCAGCATGTGCATAGCGGTCAGGATTAACCGCCTCTGATCGGTTAAGTTTACAGATGATCCATGATGGTTAGAGTTCGCTAAACCGGTGAAAATTGATCAGTAACTTTTACAATAGAAGCCATTTGTTATTTATTAATTATCTGTCGTAAACAGCTCATGTGTATTCACCTGCTTGCCAACAAGCTGGTGCACCCTGACCCTGACATCCATCTGACTGCAGGTCCCCTGTGTCCATATCGCACAGCAGCAAGTCCAGAAATGTGTCAGTGACGTCACTGGATGTGTCAGGCAAATAATCATACATAGATTCATCACATATGTTGTCCAGCTTGTTCTCTAGAGAGGATAGAAGTGTCTGGTCTGGGAGAATCTCTTGGAAGAGGTTTAATAAAGAGAAACGAGTTTCAGGAGTCAGATGTGCCAATTCGCATAATGTCGCCTTTACACTTGCCAGGTCTGCAACACACACACACACACACACACATACAAAGCATCACTGAATGAAATTGAAATTTGTTTGGTACATTTCACAACTATCTGTTGTTCCATGAACTGCATATACACTCTATTGCCAAAAGTATTGGGACACCCCTTCAGGAAGTTTATCAGGAGTTTGGGCTCGGCCCCTTGGTTCCAGTGAAAGGACCTCTTAATGCTTCAAGACAGAGCAGAATGATTTCTCCACAGTTCTCACACATCAAAGTGGTTCACGAATAAAATAAAGTGGCAACCTGACTCATATTTACCTTCATTCAAGACGTTCAGTGAAGAGCTCTCCACCGTTGGGGTCATTGCCCACAAGCCGTCCAGTTCTATCGTCTCGTGATCTGAACACTGAGTGACGCTGCTGTCATCCGCCTCCACCCCATTAGGCCTCACAACCACCTCTAAACACACAAAACACACCCACAAATCGTCCCATCATAGTCATACACTCTATAAAATAATAATAATTTAAATAATAATACACACAACACTCACCATAGTGACCATCACTCTTTATGTTCAGTTCGCTGACACTGTAGGCCAACACGGTGCATGCAGGGATCTCGATGGCCACGTCCCTGCTCTTCTGTAGACAAACGCTCTCATTCAGTCGAACCTGCATACAGTCATACAGTGTTCACAGACACATTCAGTTCATGTTGCGCTATCGCTCGGCTAATTTCATCTTCACATACATGTAGAAAGTGAAATCAGTGGAGATATAGTAGCCACAAGGCTACACAGATATACACTACCGGTCAAAAGTTTTAGAACACCCCAATTTTTCCAGTTTTTTATTGAAAATTATTCAGTTTAATGTCTCATTGCACTCTGAAATGAAAGCATAGTACAAATAAGCAATTGGAGTTAAAAAAGAAATCATGGAATCAATTTATAGACCAAAATGTATTCTAAACTTTTGACTCATCAGAGTAGCCACCTTGGCAGATATAAAAGCTGAACACACTCGTGCCATTCTTTCTACAACAGAAATCAAATATTCTTCAGAAAGTTCTTTCCAAATCTGTTGCAGAAGTTCCCATAAATGTGTGGCACTTGTAGGTTGCTTTGCTTTCCCTCTCTCCAGTTCATCCCAAACCAGCTCGATGGGGTTTAAGTCTGGAGACTGTGCTGGCCACTCCATGTTTTCAAGCTTACCATCTTGTTCTTTTTTCCTGAGGTAGTTCTGGCATACCTTGGATTTATGTTTTGGGTCATTATCTTGCTGTAGGATGAACACATGACCAATTAGTCGCATACCAGAGGGTATTGCATGGCGCTGCAGAATGCTGTGTTAGCCGTTTTGGTTCAGGGTGCCTCTCATTCTGTACAAGTTACTGACCCTGGATACAGCAAAACAGCCCCAGACCATCACACTTCCTCCTCCATGTTTGACAGTTGATGCCACATACTGTGGAACCATCTTTTCGCCTACTCAAAGGCGTACAAAGATCCTGTGTGATGAACCGAAGATTTCAAATTTTGATTCATCAGTCCATAATACCTTCTTCCAGTCTTCAGTAGTCCAATGGCGGTGTTTCATGGCCCAGGCCCAAGCCTCTTTGTCTTATTCTGACGTCTTAGTAATGGCTTTCTTGCTGCAACTCATCCTGTCAAACCTGCAGCTCGAAGTCTTCTCTTCACAGTTGAAACTGAGACTTGCTTACTATAACCACTATTAAGCTGTGCTTGAAGCTGCTGTCCTGTGAGCTGCCTATCACACAAGCTGTTAACTCTCAGAACTTGTAAACTTGTAAACTTGTCCTCTGATTCAGTTGTGGCTTTGGGTCTGCCAGACCTCTTCCTGTCAGAGTTTGCCCCAGTTTCTGAGTGCCTTTTGATGGTGAAGGAAACTGTACTCACTGACACCTTGACTTTCTTTACAATTTCTCTGTAGGAAAGACCTATATTTTTAAGTGTTATGATGGTCTGTCTCTCTTCCATTGTTAATTGCCTTTTTCTCTGCATTTTTGTAGCAACACGCTACTTTCTGCAGTACAATACTGTTCAACTGATGCTCACGAGGGTATGGTACCACAGTGTGTTCCAACACTGCTTTTATGCAGACAGAGGGGGTTGTAAGTAATCCAGAAAAGTTGGAACACCTGTAGGAATTAGTAGCACCAGCTTTCAAGGCTTGATCAACCTCCATTGCTGCAGAACAGCTTTAATTTTTTAACCCATTTTGAATTCCCTGAAAAAGGCCTTTTTTATAATTCTGAAATGTACATTATTTTTCAGTTTTGGGTAACCTTACCTTTTTTTTTTAAACCTCTGGCAGTTGACCACTTACCTTTGTACCATTTCAAGCTATTCATTGGACTTGAACGACTTGAATTGCAATAAATAACTGGAAAAATTGGGGTGTTCTAAAACTTTTGACTGGTCGTGTATGTGAAACCTCCAACACCATATTGGCCAGTTTCATTATACAACCCCCTGTCTGCACTTCCCTTATTTAACCTCCCTTCTGCAATTTCAGCTCCAGTATATACACAACGTTTGACAAAGGCATCACCATTATTTGCTAAAGGTGCTGTTGACATGAAATTTTCACCAGATGTGAGAAGCTAGTTGCATGTATTGCTCAGGTGTGATTTTGGCCCATTCTTCCACACAAACACTCTTTGAATCTTCTATCAACTCTGATCTTTAGTTCTTTCCACAGATTTTCAATCCAGTTTCAAGTCAGGTGATTGGCACACGTGGTGAGTGTGCATACAGGCCATGACAGTTGAGTGCATGACTTAATGTCTTCGTGGCCGGTTTATGGTGAAATTATGTTATGATCTTATAACATTCAGACGTTTTGAAATCCTTCTGTGACTAACGCCATCAGTATGCTTTGCAACAATAAGGTTGAAAGAGCTCTTTGCTTGTGACACCTTGGTAATGAGACATCGTTTTATTGGTCATCAGTTGGAACTGAACCAGCTGATATTAATTACACAGACCAGGGGCAGGATTGCTTTCTAAGTGATTGATTTCAGCTGGTGTCTGTACTGTCTATGCCTTTTTGCACCTCCATTTCTTCATGTGTTCAATACTTTTTCCCCTTGTGTCATTTCACATTATTACACATCACTGGATTTATGGACATCTCTGGTTTGCATGTGTGGATTGCATGGGTTGTTACCAACATCTGGTGAAAATTTCATGTCAGTAGCACCTTTAGAAATGTTGACGAGTTCAACACTTATTTTACCTGCTGTATGTCCAGTTTATGTACTTATACAATACACACATATAGTATAGTATAGCACAGTACAGTACAGTATAGAGAAGTGTATATATAGTACAGTAAGTATAGTGTGGGATAATATGGAATGGCATGGTATAGTGTAGTACAGTATGGTACAATACAGTATAGTATAATATAGTATGGGATAGTATGGTATAGTGAAGTGTATATATAGTACAGTACAGTATAGTATAGTATAGTATAGTATAGTATAGTATAGTATAGTATGGGATAGTATAGTATAGTATAGTATAGTATAGTATAGTATAGTATAGTATAGTATAGTATAGTATAGTATGGGATAGTATAGTATAGTACGGGATAGTACTATTGGTGTGGTATGGTATAGTATAGTGTTGTATAGTATAGTATAGTATGGGATAGTATGGGATAGTATAGTATGGGATAGTATGGGATAGTATAGTATAGCATAGTATAGTATAGTACGGGATAGTACTATTGGTGTGGTATAGTATAGTATAGTATAGTATAGTACAGTATGGTATAGTATAGTATAGTATAGTATAGTATAGTATAGTATAGTATAGTATAGTATAGTATAGTATATTACAGTATGGTATAGGATAGGATAGTATAGTATAGCATGGGATAGTATAGTGTAGTATAGTATAGTATGGTATAGTATAGTATAGTATAGTATAGTATAGTATAGTATAGTATAGTATAGTATAGTATGGTATAGTATAGTATAGTATAGTATAGTATAGCATGGTATAGTATAGTATAGTATAGTATAGTATGGTAGTAGTATAGTATAGTATAGCATGGTATAGTATAGTGTAGTATAGTATAGTATGGTATGGTATAGTATAGTATAGTATAGTATAGTATAGTATAGTATAGTATAGTATAGTATAGTATAGTATAGTATAGTACGGTACGGTATAGTATAGTATAGTATAGTATAGTATAGTATAGTATAGTATAGTACAGTATAGTATAGTATAGTATAGTATAGTATAGTATAGTATAGTATAGTATGGGATAGTATAGTATATTACAGTATGGTATAGGATAGGATAGTATAGTATAGCATGGGATAGTATAGTGTAGTATAGTATAGTATGGTATGGTATAGTATAGTGAAGTCTATATATAGTGCGGTACAGTATAGTACGGGATAGTACTATTGGTGTGGTATGGTATGGTATTGTATAGTATAGTATTGTGTAGTATATAGTAGTATACTGAAGTAACAGAAAGAACAGTACCATGGATACACTGAAAAGTTTAAGGAAGGCGCTGCCACTGCCTGCTTTCAGTTGACTGAAGTTAATGGTGCAGCCACGTGTGGTGAAGATCCGCTCTTTCACTACAGTGAAGATTTGATTTTTGCCTTGAAGCTGTGTAATAAGATTGTGCTGAAGGTCCACTTTCCTGTAAAACCCAAACAAACCACATTACACACTGAACATCCAATCAGGGAGATGTTTCCTCTCTAATGACACGTGTGTGTGTGTGTGTGTATGTGTGTGTGTGTGCGCACGTGTATGTGCGTGCGTGTGTGTGTGTGTGCGCATGTATGTGCGTGTTTGTGTGTGTGTGTGTGTTTCACTATCAATGCAACTGAACAACAATGGCACAATTTCAGTTCTTCACTTCACCTCCAGTCCTCATCCCACATCCTCCCCAAGGTGTGTGTGCTCAGAAAATAATGCTCTCAGGCTTTTTTCTTAAGCATTTTCAAGCCATGATCAACAGGATTCAGATCAGACTCAGATTCAGACCCACTATAGTGTTTAACTGTTAAAAAAATGCCTTTGTTGGCTTTGGCAGTATCTTCTTGTAGGTAGAATGAGTTTAGAGGCATTTTTCTGAACTTGAGCTGAGAAGATGTTCTTAAACTCCTCAGAATTCACTCTGGGTCATCAGTGAATAGCCACTAGTAGCCGTACAGGTCCACTTTACAGATGAGGTGGTATGTTTTGGGCAGTCATTTTCTCCTCCACATGTTGCTCTTGTCGTCACTATTGTGCATTTTAACCCCATGTGAATTGTATGAATACTGAATAAAAACTGTACTTACTTGTACTTGGAGTCTTTTAGAAACTGTGGCATTATCAGTTTTTCTTTATGAAGTGTCCCGAGAGAGGATAAAGTCTTGGATGCCCCGTGCCCCTGGGCTTTTATGCTGACTCCTGGCATATCTACCTCCCCAGATCCAGTTACATTGCCTTTCTGCATCTCTTCATATTTATTCAGAAACACCTTCTCCTCTAGCACTGAAACACAGCACAGACACATGCAGAAAAATACTCTTCAGTCTTTATAGTGAAATCAGTCTTTATATCTAAAATATTCAATGAAAAATGAATCGATGCCTAATTCCTGATCTGTAGTTGGTTTATTCATTCCACACGAATTTCTTTTCAGCAGCAGATTTCAGGGGTTGTGGTAGCTCAAGTGGTGAAGGCTCTGGGTTGTCAATCAGAAGGTTGGGGTTCAAGCTCCAGTACTGCCGCTGTAGTGCACTGCCTTTGTTGCGTATGGGGCCGGATAGCCGCAGACCGGTCAGGGTGCCCATGCTTACCCCTGTGCACCGCCGAAAGCACCAACAATGGGTATGAGAGCATCAGAACTGGACCAAGGAGCAATGGAAGAAAGTGGCCTAGTCTGATGAATCACGTTTTCTTTTACATCACGTGTGTGTTCATCTCTTACCTGGGGAACACAAGGCACCAGGATGCACTATGGGAAGAAGGCGAGCCGGCAGAGGCAGTGTCATGCTCTGGTCAATGTTCTGCTGGGAAACCTTGGGTCCTGCCATCCATGTGGATGTTACTTTGACATGTACCACCTACCTAAGCATTGTTACAGACCATGTTACACCCTTTCATGGAAACGGTATTCCCTAATGGCTGTGGCCTCTTTCAGCAGGATAATGCACTGTGCCACAAAGCAGAAATGGTTCAGGAATGGTTTGATGACCACAACAACCAGTTTGAGTTGTTTTGTTGACTCCGCCTTCAAATTCCTCAGATCTCAATCCAATCCAGCATCTGTGGGATGTGCTGGACAAACAAGTCCAATCTATGGAGACTGCACCTCACAACTTACAGAACTTAAAGGATCTGCTGCTAACATCTTGGTGCCAGATACCACAGCACACCTTCAGGGATCTAGTGGAGTCCATGCCTCGATGGTTCAGGGCTGTTTTGGCAGGAAAAGGGGGACCGACACTATATTAGGCAGGTGGTCATAATGTTATGCCTTATCGGGTGTATATGTGTGTGTGTGTATACAGTTTTGACCATAAATATTCATACACTGATGTAGTTCTTTGTGCTTGTACCTGGTTGAATACACTTTCCTTGCAGCAGGTCATTGAGAGTGAAGTCTGTGGGTCTGTATTTGGTTTTCTGCCACAGCCACGTTCCTGGACACTTCATCACGATTGCAAGTGGCTTCAGTTTTTCTGAGTCGTTTAGTCTGGACACAGCGATCAGTGTGCCATCTCGGTCAGTCTGGTGAACCAGGTTATGTGTGACCTCTTTCAACATCTGCTCTTAACACACACACAGAGTGTTTAAGTTTGTCATGAGGTTTTTTACACACATCCTGTTTTCTGCTTGTTCGTGGTGTATTCATGAACTATTTTTTTCTACATTACGTTCAGCTGGAAAACCAAAAACCCTGAAATACAGAAGATATACGTACTAATGTGACTTCTGCAGTTACATACTATAGGAAAAGAAAGAGAGAGAGAGAGAGAGAGAGAGAGAGAGAGAGAGCACATGTAACACACATACAGAAAAAGAGAGAGATTTCTAACAAGAACTTTCCTAGAAAAATTAAGTGACAACAAATGTTCAATTCCACTAATACTACAGCGTTACTCTGTTATAAACACTCTAAACAACACTAATCTGTTATAAACACTCTAAACAACACTAATCTGTTATAAACCCTCTAAACAACATTAATCTGTTATAAACCCTCTAAACAATACTAATCTGTTATAAACACTCTAAACAACACTAATCTGTTATAAACACTCTAAACAACACTACTCTGTTATAAACACTCTAAACAACACTAATCTGTTATAAACACTCTAAACAACACTAATCTGTTATAAACACTCTAAACAACACTACTCTGTTATAAACACTCTAAACAATACTAATGTTATAAACACTCTAAATAATACTAATGTTATAAACACTCTAAACAACACTACTCTGTTATAAACCCTCTAAACAACACTAATCTGTTATAAACACTCTAAACAACACTAATCTGTTATAAACACTCTAAACAATACTAATCTGTTATAAACACTCTAAACAATACTAATCTGTTATAAACACTCTAAACAACACTAATCTGTTATAAACACTCTAAACAACACTACTCTGTTATAAACACTCTAAACAATACTAATGTTATAAACACTCTAAATAATACTAATGTTATAAACACTCTAAACAACACTACTCTGTTATAAACCCTCTAAACAACACTAATCTGTTATAAACACTCTAAACAACACTAATCTGTTATAAACCCTCTAAACAACACTAATCTGTTATAAACCCTCTAAACAACACTAATCTGTTATAAACCCTCTAAACAACACTAATCTGTTATAAACCCTCTAAACAACACTAATCTGTTATAAACCCTCTAAACAACACTAATCTGTTATAAACACTCTGAACAACACTAATCTGTTATAAACCCTCTAAACAACACTAATCTGTTATAAACACTCTAAACAACACTAATCTGTTATAAACACTCTAAACAATACTAATCTGTTATAAACACTCTAAACAACACTAATCTGTTATAAACACTCTAAACAACACTACTCTGTTATAAACACTCTAAACAACACTAATCTGTTATAAACACTCGAAACAACACTACTCTGTTATAAACACTCTAAACAACACTAATGTTATAAACACTCTAAACAACACTAATCTGTTATAAACCCTCTAAACAACACTAATCTGTTATAAACACTCTAAACAACACTAATCTGTTATAAACCCTCTAAACAACACTAATCTGTTATAAACACTCTAAACAACACTAATCTGTTATAAACCCTCTAAACAACACTAATCTGTTATAAACACTCTAAACAACACTAATCTGTTATAAACCCTCTAAACAACACTAATCTGTTATAAACACTCTAAACAACACTAATCTGTTATAAACACTCTAAACAATACTAATCTGTTATAAACACTCTAAACAACACTAATCTGTTATAAACACTCTAAACAACACTACTCTGTTATAAACACTCTAAACAATACTAATGTTATAAACACTCTAAATAATACTAATGTTATAAACACTCTAAACAACACTACTCTGTTATAAACCCTCTAAACAACACTAATCTGTTATAAACACTCTAAACAACACTAATCTGTTATAAACCCTCTAAACAACACTAATCTGTTATAAACCCTCTAAACAACACTAATCTGTTATAAACACTCTAAACAACACTAATCTGTTATAAACCCTCTAAACAACACTAATCTGTTATAAACACTCTAAACAACACTAATCTGTTATAAACCCTCTAAACAACACTAATCTGTTATAAACACTCTAAACAACACTAATCTGTTATAAACCCTCTAAACAACACTAATCTGTTATAAACCCTCTAAACAACACTAATCTGTTATAAACACTCTAAACAACACTACTCTATTATAAACACTCTAAACAACACTAATCTGTTATAAACACTCTAAACAACACTAATCTGTTATAAACACTCTAAACAATACTAATCTGTTATAAACACTCTAAACAACACTACTCTATTATAAACACTCTAAACAACACTAATCTGTTATAAACACTCTAAACAACACTAATCTGTTATAAACCCTCTAAACAACACTAATGTTATAAACCCTCTAAACAACACTAATCTGTTATAAACCCTCTAAACAACACTAATCTGTTATAAACACTCTAAACAACACTAATCTGTTATAAACACTCTAAACAACACTAATCTGTTATAAACCCTCTAAACAACACTAATGTTATAAACCCTCTAAACAACACTAATCTGTTATAAACCCTCTAAACAACACTAATCTGTTATAAACACTCTAAACAACACTAATCTGTTATAAACACTCTAAACAACACTACTCTGTTATAAACACTCTAAACAACACTAATGTTATAAACCCTCTAAACAACACTAATCTGTTATAAACCCTCTAAACAACACTAATCTGTTATAAACCCTCTAAACAACACTAATCTGTTATAAACACTCTAAACAACACTAATCTGTTATAAACACTCTAAACAACACTACTCTGTTATAAACACTCTAAACAACACTAATGTTATAAACCCTCTAAACAACACTAATCTGTTATAAACACTCTAAACAACACTAATCTGTTATAAACACTCTAAACAACACTAATGTTATAAACCCTCTAAACAACACTAATCTGTTATAAACCCTCTAAACAACACTAATCTGTTATAAACCCTCTAAACAACACTAATGTTATAAACCCTCTAAACAACACTAATGTTATAAACACTCTAAACAACACTAATGTTATAAACACTCTAAACAACACTAATCTGTTATAAACACTCTAAACAACACTAATCTGTTATAAACCCTCTAAACAACACTAATCTGTTATAAACACTCTAAACAATACTAATCTGTTATAAACACTCTAAACAATACTAATCTGTTATAAACACTCTAACCAACACTAATCTGTTATAAACACTCTAAACAACACTAATCTGTTATAAACCCTCTAAACAACACTAATGTTATAAACACTCTAAACAAACACTTAAATATCTATATAACATCATTAACATGTCTCTAATGATCTCCATATGAACATTAACAGGTAAAGGAGTGACCCTTAATTTCGTATTAAAAGCAAATACACAGAAAAGAGGACTGTGATGGTCATATCCCACAAAAGACCTGACCACTAAATGGACAAACATCATTCAGAGTACTGATATTTAAACACCATTATACCGTGTATGCAGGTCTCCGGTTCTTCTCTTGATGATGATGATGATGTAGAAATAAAGAAATCAACAGGAGCTGATGTAACTGATGTAACGCTGCAGTGCAACTGCTTCCCTTTCTTCAGGTTTTTAATATTTTTTATGAATAATGGATGAAATGATCACGCCCTGCACTGGAAAACCCTCTGGCGTCACACTCTCGTTCAGCCACAGGATGCTCAAGCTGTCCGTTAAAATGGAGGCGGTGGGCGGGAACATAAAACTACTTCTTCTTTTCTTCTTCCTTGATGTTTTGTCGCTTCTGGTGATCAAAGCCCTTCAGAAATATCAGCAGTGAGAGTACAGTTTCAACAAAACCATGAGGTTAAAGAGCAAGATAGCACTTTATTAGGAACTCCTCCACTTTCTCCCAGGTGCAGGTCTTCATGGCATGGATTCTACATGATGTTAGAAAGATTCTGCTCCATGATGAGATGACTGCAGCGGTCATTTCATGCTCCGAATCTCTCAAAAGTGGGAAGGTCACGGTCATGTTCAGGAAACCAGTTTGAGACAAAGTGTGCAAAGAAACCATTTCCTAAACCATCTCCACCAAGTCTGTAGACACTGCTTGAAGCTAATTTTAACCTTACGTGACTCTCAGTCTTTATGCCGGTGTACCTCATCTGCATAGTTTCTCAATACCTGTCTGCTAGAACCAGCGTGGGCATTCTTGTACCAATCGGAGTCTAGAAACTCCAGACTGCATGAAAATTGAGCAGATTTAATTCCAGTTATAGAAGCCAGATTTTCACTAGATCCTGTCTTTCTTCCTTAGTCTTATCTAGACATATTAGTGTAAAATGATTTAATATTGTGTTTTTTTAAAGCTGACATGCATTAAAAGAGAGCCTGAAAGACATTTCAAACATCTCCTGATAGCGGAAGCTGTGGTTTAGTTACTTAAGAATGGCATTTCCAAAAAAGTCATCATACTTACCATGGATGGACGGTTATATTATATAAACATAATCATTTTCATTAATTAAACACAATTTAATCAGTGGTGGGCCGTCAGGGTCAGCAAGGCCTTCTCTGCTGGCCTAAACAGCAGTGATCTGAATCACTGACTTGCATTTTAATATATTTAAAATATTTTTTCATGAATGTGTATTAAACTATTCCCAATCATTTCATTTTCCAGTAGTGTATATTTATGATAAGATTATTTATCCAATCATATTTCAGCCAGTGGCCGACTTGCCCGGTCTTAAGGCCTTCAGAGTCAATAGTGCAGGCGCCCGTAGCTTAAAATAAGTGGCAATGAAACTGTTCCATTAACCAATCACTGGCGTCACTGGGGCCATCTAGCAGGCATACGATTACGTCAGCAATTTCCCGTCTTTTGACTGGATAATTGGAGTAATCAGAGGCAGCGAACCGCAGAAACTAAATAATATATATACTGTATATATCTTAACTCTCAATGGCTGACAGAGGAGAAGAAATCGATTTGGTTGCGGACGTCCTTACAAATGCATTTTCAAGGCGAACTTTTCAAGAAAATCCTTTTGATTCTTTAAAATAGTTGGTAAGCTTTTTCCAAGAACCATTTTTTGCTGCAGTGAAAGGAAATGTGTGAGACTGAATTGTGTTAATGTGTGTTTTTTTTGCTATATATAATGTAATTTTATTCATGTTCGCTATAAGAGTCTGTGACACAATGCACACTGTTTCTATATTCACTGCGTCTCATTTCGGATACTGCGTCCTCCAGAGATTGCAGTTTGCTGCATACGGCATCAAGAATAACTTTTTTGAGAAAAGTAACCGTAATAAAATTGACTATTCCTTGTGAGGCGTGATTAGTATCTATTGCCGTGGCGTCATAATGATGGTATAGAAGTGGATTAATTCAGGAAGGACTCCAGTGAAGGCCTAGGTGTGAAATGCATGGCCCACCACTGCATTTAACATAGGAATTCCAGCAATCCATAAAGCAGTTACTGAGAGATACACAAGACAAAGAAGCTGTTGGATTTTTTTTTTTTTTTTGTGTGTGTGTGTGTGTGTGTGTATTCAGACAAGGGGATTTCATAGCTCAAGGAGAAGTATGGCTTTATTACCACATTGTAGACCAGAATGACAGCCTGGGGGAAAAGAAAAGGAGGAAATGGAAATTGTGAAAACCCTGAAAAGAGAATTTTCTTCCTCTTGCGTACATGAACCAGATATCAGGCCACTGGGGAAAAAAAAGGAGAGCAAATCTACCGATTATATATACACTGACCAGGCATAACATTATGACCAATATTGTGTTGCTGGTGCACTGTGTATTCTGACACCTTTCTATCAGAACCAGCATTAACTTCTTCAGCAGTTTGAGCAACAGTCTGTTGGATCGGCTCACACGGGCCAGCCTTCACTCCCCACGTGTGTATCAATGAATGAGCCTCGGCCATCCATGACCCTGTCTCCGGTTCACCACTGTTCCTTCCTTGGACCAATTTTGATAGATACTGACCACTGCAGAACGGGAACACCCCACAAGAGCTGCAGTTTTGGAGATGCTCTGATCCAGTGGTCTAGCCATCACAATTTTTTTTATCTGTGAGATGTTTTTAATGTGAATGTAAGTGAAGATAAATAAATGTAAAAAAAAAAAAAAAACCCTGCTGTGTATGCTGGAATGATAAGGAATAAAAATTAAAGTTTGCGTCACAGCCCAAATGTGAGGTCACTAATAAACCTCTGTGGTTGTACACAGTTCTTCTTTTCGGTGTCAGGGATTTTACGAAAACATCACTGCATTTCCAAGAAAAAACCTGTGACCCAAACCAGGAAAAGTGGAAGGATGGAGAATGACACACAAGGACGATTCAGACATCTGATTGGACGAGACATCGGTCACTCAGGATATACAGGAAGTCCAGCAGCAGTGGAAAGTGGAGTGGTGTGTGTATGAACGCAGCTCTGCTCTTATAGCGCTCCTTACCTCCTTTAATCTGGAATAGTTTGGTCTGGTGTGTTTTTAGAGATCGCAAACTAATCTTATACGCTAATATCCAAAATTACACCATATGAATGTCCTCAATAAAGTCCATTTTCTTATAAATATAAATATGTTTGTTATGTTCTTTTGTTATTAAGAAGATTAAATCTCTACGGGGAATATTAATACCTGTCTTTTTGTTTTGACAATAAATTCCATCAGAAGACCAGAAGAATAAAAACTAGTGAAGAAAACAGTGAAGTAAGCCATTGCATTTTTATTGCTTCAGTGGTTTTTGTGGTTCCAGGCATGTAAGATGACCTTTAGATGACCTACGGATCTCACAAACACCGATTTTCAGTATAGTGAAAATTCACACTTTTAAAAGTGCAGCAGATTGTGATCGGTGAATTATGTGAACGTCACTCTATTATTACGATATATATTTAATTGGATTTGTGGTGGTTTATCTCTTGATATCCCACAGCAGCAGTTCTCCTTATTAGGAAGTGCTGATGACACTGTATGCAGAAAAAAAACAACTTTTAAACACAATTAACAGGATGATATTTGACTTGCCCTATGTGCAAAAAATAAAAAGAACAAGGATCATTGATTTTAAGAAGCCGATCAAGGCTCGTCAGCAGTAAGTATGGGTGCACCGTGGGCTTTAAAAGCAGAATAAAAGCATATTTTGGTGTCAGGAAACAGCAAACATCGTGATGGGGAAAGTCCCAGCCTCATCACCACAGCACAGGGAACTCCAGTCTGTTGAAGCCAGGGTCTTCCCTCAATTGCCAGTAAGTGCCATTGCTGATCCAAGAGTCATCTTCAGACCAGCTATTAACAAAAAATAAAGAGAGAAAGGAAATTTAATAATATGTTAATCTGACGTAGGTCCTGTTTTTAAACTAAACATTTCTAATATCAGATACACCGGTCAGGTATAACATTCTGAGCAGTGACCGACGTGAATAAGAATGATGATCTCCTCATCATGGCACCTGTTAGTGGGTGGGATATATTGATGCACGTGGGGAGTGAAGGCTGGATGCATTAAGTAGTTAATGCTGGTTCTGATTGAAAGGTGTCAGGATACACAGTGCATGACGGGTCAGGGCCCTTTCGGCAGCGGACCAACACAATATTAGGTGGGTGGTCATAATGTTATGCCTGATCAGTATACAAAACTGTACTTAAAACCTGCGTCGTTTACATACTTAAAAAATCTGGGTGTGTGAGTCATGTTGTTCTCTTGTAGTAATCTCCTTCTCTCCCTCTGCAGTGACTCGATCCTTTCTTTCTGTTCTTCAGCTCCAGTGATATCTCCTTCCTCCAGCAACCTGAAACAATGCCAGAACACAGCTTCAAATTCATTTTCCACTCTCTGAGGTCTCAAGCAGACTTTATTTGTCACATATACAATACTGCACAGTGAAATTCCTTCTTCGCATATCCCAGCCTTGAAGGGTTGGGGTCACAGCACAGGGTCAGCTATGATATAGAGCCCCCTGGAGTGGGGAGGGTTAAGGGTCTTGCTCAAGGACCCAACTGTGGGAGCTTGGTGATGCTGGTGCTTGAACCCTGATCTTCTGACCAACAACCCAGAGCCTTAACCACTTGAGCCATCACCTCTGTTTCCAAATATGATCAGGAGAGGAACTTCTCCCTTATCTTTTTTATTCTATTATCTTACATATTAATATAAGACATGAGAAATTAATATTAGATCAGATTATAAAAGTGAAACTTGGAAATATTACAGTGATTCAATTTAAAAAGAGAAGTGGACAAATTTCCCCTAATGTGTAGCAAACACACTTAAAAGCTGTATCAAGCTATGGTCACATCTTCCCCACTAAATTGGTAAGACAGTTTTTTGCTTTAGTCATTTAGGTTAACAATACACTATACTGCCAAATGTTTTGGGACGTCTGCCTTTACATGCACATGAATGTAATAGAGTTGGAGTTGTCCTGCCCTTTGCAGCTATAACAGCTTCAACTCTTATGGGAAGGCTGTCCACAAGGTTTAGGAGTGTGTTTATGGGAATTCTTTGACCATTCCTCTAGAAGACCATTTGTCAGGTCAGGCACAGATGTTGGACGAGAAGGTCTGACTCTCAGTCTCCACTCTATCCCAAAGGTGTTCTATTGGGTTGAGGTCAGGACTCTGTGCAGGCCAGTCAAGTTCCTCCACACCAAACTCACTCATCCATGTCTTTATGGACCTTGCTTTGGTCACTGGTGTGCAGTCATGTTGGAACAGGAAGGGGTCATCCCCAAACTGTTCCCACAAAGAGCATGAAATTGTCCAAAATGTCTTGGTATGAAGCTGAAGCATTAAGAGTTCCTTTCACTGGAACTTAGGGGCCGAGACCAACCCCTGAAAAATCACACCTGAATTCAATGATTCAGAGAAGTGTCCCAAAACTTTTGGCAATACAGTGTAACAAATCGTGGGATGGTCAAAGCTTGGGGCTTTCCAAATGTCCATTTGGGGGGGGGTGTTTAGACAAAATGTTTGGGAACCTCTACTATAGATGGAGTTTGGTCACAAATTGGTTGAAGGTAGGATATTTTTGTTTGGAAAAGTGTGTGTGTGTGTGTGTACCTCTGGTCTGGCCTGAAACGTGTATCTGTTGGGGGCAGGAAAGGACTTATACTCTCATTCAACTCATTCAGTTCAACAGTAAATTGATTGAAGCCGTAGAATTGCTCATAGTCCTTGGGCAAGGGGTCTATTCACACACACACACACACACACACACACACCATGAGTTAATGTAATTACACTCAGAATTTCACCAGACAAATCATCTATCATAAGATCATAAGAGTACAGATGTTTTAACAGTACACTTATTTACTCACTGGCTCTCCAGATGCAGATGGCTGATGGAGGATTTCCGAGGTACAAGGCCTCGTTCCATTTACCGAAAAGTGTGTGAACCACACGCCCCTCCGTATCGGTCACCACCGCTTCTATCTCATTGATGTTTAAGCTTCTAGACTTGGACTGAGAAACAACATACAGTGAGGGAAAAAATGATTTGATCCCCTGCTGATTTTGTACGTTTGCCCACTGACAAAGAAATGATCAGTCTGTAATTTTAATGGTAGGTGTATTTGAACAGTGAGAGGCAGAATAACAACAAAAAAATCCAGAAAAACGCATTTCAGAAAAGTTCTACATTGATTTGCATTTTAATGAGTGAAATAAGTATTCGATCCCCTATCAATCAGAAAGATTTCTGGCTCCCAGGTGTCTTTTATACAGGTAAGGAGCTGAGATTACAGTAGGAGCACTCTCGGGGAGTCTCAGCTCCTTAACTGTATGAAAGACACCTGTCCACAGAAGGAAGCTATCAATCAGATTCCAAACTCTCCATCATGGCCATGGATGTCAGGGACAAGATTGTAGACCTACACAAGGCTGGAATGAGCTACAAGACCATCTCCAAGCAGCTTGGTGAGAAGGTGACAACAGCTGGTGCGATTATTCCCAAATGGAACAAACACAAAAGGACTGTCAATCTTCCTCGGTCTGGGGCTCCATGCAAGATCTCACCTCATGGAGTTTCAGTGATCATGAGAATGGCAAGGAATCAGCCCAGAATTACACTGGAGGATTTTGTCAATGATCTCAAGGCAGCTGGGACCATAGTCACCAAGAAAACAATTGGTAACACACTACGCTGTGAAAGACTGAAATCCAGTAGCGCCCGCAAGGTCCCCCTGCTAAAGAAAGCACATGTACAGGACCATCTGAAGTTTGCCAGTGAACATCTGAATGATTCAGAGGTCATGTGGTCAAATGAGACCAAAATCCAGCTCTTTGGCATCAACTCAACTCGCCGTGTTTGGAGGAGGAGGAATGCTGCCTATGACTCCAAGAAGACCATCCCCACCGTCAAACATGGAGGTGGAAACATTATGCTTTTGGGGTGTTTTTCTGCTAAGGGGACAGGACAACCGCACCGCATCAAAGGGACGATGGACGGAGCCATGTACCGTCAAATCTTGAGTGAGAACCTCCTTCCCTCAGCCAGGACATTGAAAATGGGTCGTGGATGCAAAGAGGAGTGGGCCCAAATTCCTTGAGATGTGAGATGTGTGCAAACCTGGTGGCCAACTACAAGAAATGTCTGACGTCGGTGATTGCCAAAAAGGGTTTGCCTCCAAGTACTAAGTCATGTTTTGCAAAGGGGTCAAATACTTATTTCACTCAATAAAATGCAAATCAATGTATAACTTTTCTGAAATGTGTTTTTCTGGATTTTTTTGTTGTTATTCTGTCTCTCACTGTTCAGATAAACCTACCATTAAAATTACAGACTGATCATTTCTTTGTCAGTCGGCAAATGTACAAAATCAACAGGGGATCAAATCATTTTTTCCCTCACTGTACAAACAAACACAACACTAAATAAATAAATAAATTAAAAATGCAACAGATTTTACTGCACATGGATTCAATAACCAAAAGAAGATAACTATTCATCTAAATCAGTAAAGTATAAACAAGTACAGTGGTGTGAAAAAGTTTTTGCCCCGTCCTGTTTTTAATTTTTTTTGCATATTTCTCACACTTGAAAGATTCAGATCATCAAACAAATTGTAATATTACACAAAGATAATGCAGTAAATACAAAACACAGTTTTTAAATGATTATTTCATTTATTAAAGGAAGAAAAAGCTGTCCAAACCTACCTGACCCTACGTGAAAAATTAATTGCCCCCTAAATCTAATAACTGGTTGTGCCACCCTTTGCAGCAACAACTGCAATCAAGCATTTGCGATAACTGCCCATGAGTCTTTCACATGGCTGTGGAGGAATTTTGGCCCACTCTTCTTTGCAAAATTGTTTTAATTCAGCCACATTGGAGGTTTTTCGAGCATGAGTGGACTGTTTAAGGTCATTCCACAGCATCTCAATCAGATTTAAGTCCGGACTTTGACTTGGTCACTCCAAAACCTCCCACGTAGCAGACGGCTCTGGGCCAGATCTGACATTAAGCCGGCACTGCTGGCTGAGTTCTGGTATGGCAAGGGGTATGTCAACCAGATGTGGACCAGGTCTGGCAGTGATGGCACTGTTTATATGATGGCATGCCAGATGTGACCCGGTTATGTTTTGGTTTATGTGGTGTGGCCCAGTGCTGGCCCATGTTTGGCCCACCTCTGGCAAACCAGATATGGGCCACCAAAGGGCCATCATTCTTTGTGGTATGTTGGCCTAGTGCATGTGTGGGCCAGATCTGGGCCAGACCTATTTTGCTATCTGGGCTTCATTTTGTTTTTCTTGAGCCATCCAGAGGTGGACCTGCTGGTGTGTTTGGGATGATTGTCCTGCTGCATTTTGTATTTACTGCATTATCTTTGTGTAATATTAAAATTTGTTTGATGATCTGAATCTTTTAAGTGTGACAAATATGTAAAAAAATAAAAAAGGGGGAAAAACCTTTTCACACCACTGAAGGTTAGTAGGTTTATCATCTTCCGTTGCCATGACATCCAGTTGATGTTCGTTACCGAGCACGCTAAGAGAACTAAAAAAATATGCCACAGACATTTACGCTGACCGCTAAGTGACTCGGGCATGACCTGTGCTGGTGTTTAGAGAGGGTTTTGCTATTAAATCATTTCCTTTTCATCACACACTCTCTCTCTTCCTGTTATACTAATAGATCTCTCTCTCTCTATGTATATATACACTGATCAGGCATACCATTATGACCACTGCATAGGTCAGTATCCATCAAAAGTATCCGCTGCTAACATCTTGGTGCCAGATCCCACAGCACACCTTCAGGGATCTAGTGGAGTCTATGCCTCGATGGGTCATGGCTTTGTTGGCAGCAAAACACAATATATGAGGCAGGTGGTCATAATATTATGGCTGATCAGTGTATCCCATATACACACACCTAGACTAAATCCATCGTGTACCCCAAATGACCTGTAGTCCAGAACTAAAGTTGACCATGCTTTATTGAATGAATGAACGTCCATGTACCCACAGCAGGTCATTGTTGAGAAACTGACCCGAAGCTGAGTTTTACCTTAAGGAAGGTAACTTTACAGATGCTGGTGTCTTCTGCAGTCGTGGTGTTTTTGATGGTCATCTCACCGTAATGTTCTATCCAGCGCTCACCGCTTAGGATGTTATGGATACAGGAAGTGACCCGGTTCAGCTCATAATGATCCCCAACACTATGATGAAGGGAGACAGAGGAATATGAAAAATGAAGGAAAATTCCACAACTGGACGGTGAGTGATTTATTAAGTAGCGGGAGACAGAATGATTACCATGGCAACGCTATATGGATGGTTCCCACTGGGACAATCTCCATGGACTTGCCCCAAAATTTGTTCTTCCACCGGACATCTAAGAAAGACCAGGCTGTGTTTAACATCTAAACATATTTTAACATATGTACACACACACACACACACACACACACACACTCTTATACACATGTATACACACATACTCATACATATATATACACACACACACTTATACACATTTATACACACTCACACTTATACACATTTATACACACTCACTTATACACATTTATACACACTCACTTATACACATTTATACACACTCACACTTATACACATTTATACACACTCACACTTATACACATTTATACACACTCACTTATACACATTTATACACACTCACTTATACACATTTATACACACTCACACTTATACACATTTATACACACTCACTTATACACATTTATACACACTCACACTTATACACATGTATACACACACACACAAACACTCTCTTATACACATGTATACACACACACACACGTATACACACTCACTTATACACACACGTATACACACTCACTTATACACACATGTATACACACACACATGTATACACATTTATACACACTCACACTTATACACATGTATACACACACACACACAAACACTCTCTTATACACATGTATACACACACACACACACACACGTATACACACTCACTTATACACACATGTATACACACTCACTTATACACACATGTATACACACACACATGTATACACATTTATACACACTCACACTTATACACATGTATACACACACACACACACACTCACTTATACACACATGTATACACATTTATACACACTCACACATACACATGTATACACACACACACACAAACACTCTCTTATACACATATATACACACACACACACACACACACACACGTATACACACTCACTTATACACACATGTATACACACTCACTTATACACACATGTATACACACACATGTATACTCACTCGCTCATACACACACACACACACACACAAATATGAGACAGAACACTGCTATAAAACACCAGCAAAGTTGACTTGTTCTTCTCTGAGGTTAGTCACGATATTTCAGTTTATTTCAGATACCACTTGCTTTGGTCACTGGTGTGCAGTCATGTTGGAACAGGAAGGGGTCATCCCCAAACTGTTCCCACAAAGAGCATGCAATTGTCCAAAATATCTTGGTATGAAGCTGAAGCATTAAGAGTTCCTTTCACTGGAACTAAGGGGCCGAGACCAAACCCCTGACTTCAATGATTTGGAGGGGTGTCCCAAAACTTTTGCCAATACAGTGTATGAATGTGACTCAGATTAAACATGGAAAAGAGAAGGAAAAGCTGAGGGTCAGTGCCTCCATCACCAGGTACCATGAGTCAATGAGAAATAAACAGCCTAGAATCAGAAAGCTGTCTCTGAGTCACAAGTCATGGGTCGTCCAGCAGGATAATGACCACAAAAAGCACCCAGGAATGGATTAGAAGAAAACGTTGGACTGTACTGAAGTGGCCTGTATGGAGCTCCAATCTCAGTTGGGAGAAAGAAGGCAAGAAACTAGAACTAGAACTGTTTCCTCCAGTTAGGTTAAAGGTCACAATATTTTATGTCCATGGTCATTTTTTCATTTTTTTTATCCAGGTGATAAAAGCAAAGGTTCTGTTCTAAGGGTATCGATAATTTAGGCTACATCTCTGTGAGTGTGTGTGTGAGTGTGTGTGTGTGTTCTCACCTTGCCAAAGTGTGAAGTTCTTGGATTCGCAGTGGCATGCAGACACCGGTGGGTGGTGGCTTACCTGAGGAACAAGTAGTGAAGTGTGCATGAGCCAGTACTTATATAAGGGAAAAAGAAACCCTGTGTGTGTGTGTGTGTGTGTGTGTGTGTGTATTTGTGTGGTCTTGTACCTGCTCCGAGATGAAGCGGAAGCCCTTGTCTGGACGCTCACACTCGTACGTCTCTCCCAGTAAAGGGTTAAAGGGTTTTTTCCCTGCTCTGGTATACGTACACGCATACATAGACACTGCGAATGCTGCAACATACACCTACACACACACACACACACACACACACACACACACACACAGAGGGTCATCTTTATCTGAGGTTCAAATTCAGGATGTACAATATCTCAAAGAGCGATTTTATCGTTTGAGGAACGTCAGGTTCAGAGACGATTTTCTGATGATAAAGAGTGATCATTTGAGTTGGACTTTCCTGACTTTACCGGTCATTCTCCATTGACCTCTCTCATCAACAAGGAGAGATCAGCAACTTCTGAAATATACAAACTAGAACCATCTCACAGTTACAGGATTCTGATGTTTGATGTGAACTTTGCATGATTTTTAAGCACTGCAGCGCTGCCACATGACTGGATAACTGGAGCAGGCGTTCCTATTAAAGTGAAGTGTGTGTGTGTGTGTGTAGGTGTGTGTTGTAATGTCTGTACCGATAGATGACAGTCATACTTTTCCTCCAGACTACTCAAGAGTCATATTCATGTGAATCACTGTACAGAAATACATGATGTGCTGTAAATTCCCCCACACACACACACACACCTATTCACTGACTATTTTAGTGATTAAACTAATACTCGTGACTCGGTAAAGGTCATATAAACTCAAGTAACCCCATATTACCATGGTTACTGGTAAATGCACCTCTTCTGATACTAAAATTACTGGTCAGTCTACATCCCAGCCCTCACCTGTGGTCACAAGCTCTGAGAGAATGAGGTGCCAGTTTCTCAGACTCTTCATGTATTACAGTCTGTAGAGTTTATATAGAGCTCTGTGTTGATGACAGAGGTCAGAGAAGACTGGCCAGACTGGTTCATGGTGACAGAAAGTTATCTGCAGTGTCAGTCAGAGACTACCCACTATTAGTCTGAGTGACCAGTGAGTTTTGCTCTCACCATGCGCATTTGTGGGTCCTGTGTGTGTGCAGCTGTGTCCAGTAGATGGCAGTACTCCATCTCCTCACAGAGTCTCTGCAGTGTGTTGACCGGCTCGTTGAGCTGCACCGGCATGGCCACCTTGGAGAGGTCCTTCCCAATGTTGGAATAGAGAATGCTCCATAAATTCACACCCCCACTCACACACGCACTGGGTAACCTTAAGCGCCGCTGTACCATGCTTTTGTCTGGACACACACAAAAACACACACACGAATCAGCCATAACAATCTGAGCACTGACCGGTGAGGTGAATAATACTGATTATCTGGCCAAACTGTGATGGTTAGACCACTGGATCAGAGCATGTCCAAAACTGCAGCTCTTGTGGTGGTGTTCCTGGTCTGCAGTGGTCAGCATATAACAAAAGTGTCCTTTAAGCCCATGGAGGCCCCACCTGAGAACTTACAGGACTTAAAGCATCTTGGTGCCAGATCCCACAGCACACCTTCAGTGGAGTCCATGCCTCGATGGGTCAAGGATGTTTTGGCAGGAAAATGGGGGGACCGTGGCAGGTGGTCATAATGTTATGCCTTACCAGTGTAGATGATAGAGAGATGTTAATACACATTGTGTGTGTGTATGTGTGTGTAAATGTTTTACCCATGTTATCCTTCTCCATCCCTCCCTCGCTGCTGCTGAGATCCACTGAAACATTATCACTCGCGTCACTCAAGCAGGAATCATTATCCGAGGCCTGAGTGTGCACACAAACATAAACAAACATGAAGACACGGAACCAGCAACATCCTTTACTCCGCCCACTTTTGCTTTGCGCTCTGACCTCATTCTCAGAGGAGCTGGAAGACAGCAGGAACTCTTTCGCATCGAAGAACTCCGACAGCGACTCGGGGATCGAGCCTCGCATCTCACTTGAGACCTGGTGCAGGAGGTGTGTGGGTCCGTCCGTCATGTCCTGAGGATCGTATGAAAGATGGATTCGGTTCTTAAGCTGGAATCTCGTGTCACAATTTACTTCCTTAAACACAAGGTGTCCTTTCTGTTGTCTTCAAATGGACCTGTGTTGTTATAGTGCATTATAATATACTTATCTTATCATCATCATCATCATCGGTCACACACCTTATCATGAATGCTCTTTAATTCCAGACTGCATCTCACTCTGTCTCTCTCTGAACACAGAGAGGTGTATGTGGATTTCAGCGTCACACACACTAAACACAGAGACAGGGGTTAAGTGCTGAGAGGGTTAAGTGCTTCATATCACCGGCTGAATGCAAATTAAAGATTAAATAGGAAATAAAAACTCTTTTTTTCTCTCCCTAGGACAGTAACTCACCATTGCTGGCCAGCCTGCAGAAGTCCTCCTGTAGCTGCGAGGCATCAGTGGGCGAGTCTGGAGAGTCCAGATGTGACTCTGGACAGCAAGTTTCAGATGAGGTCAGGTTCGGGTTTGAATCGTTCAGATGAGAAGATGAAGCCTGAGTTGATGAGACAGGAGATTATTATTATTATTATTATTATTATTATTATTAATTCACTTAAACCACCAGCACTTAATAATTTAAACTTAAAACTGTTTCTGCTGCACCTGCAGGGAGTGCTTTCTATTTTTTCTCTGTTTTCTGGACCTCCATCTCCTCGTACTTTTCTTCTCTTTCTTGGGAACTTCAGTCTGTCAGAACCGAAGCAGAGCGAGAATTAGACCAGAGAAGAAAGTATAGAAGCTGTTCTGGAGGAAACACATATAAACAGAGGGTGAGGAAGCTCAGAGAAGATGAGGAAGCTCACAGAGGGTGAGGAAGCTCATAGTAGGTGAGGAAGCTCACAGAGGGTGAGGAAGCTCCTAGAAGGTGAGGAAGCTCATAGAAGGTGAGGAAGCTTACACAGAGGGTGAGGAAGCTCATGGTAGGTGAGGAAGCTCACAGAGGGTGAGGAAGCTCCTAGAAGGTGAGGAAGCTCACAGAGGGTGAGGAAGCTCATAGAAGGTGAGGAAGCTCATAGAGGGTGAGGAAGCTCACAGAAGGTGAGGAAGCTCATAAAAGATGAGGAAGCTCACAGAGGGTGAGGAAGCTCATAGAGGGTGAGGAAGCTCACAGAAGGGGAGGAAGCTCATAGAAGGTGAGGAAGCTCATAGAAGGTGAGGAAGCTCACAGAGGGTGAGGAAGCTCACAGAGGGTGAGGAAGCTCCTAGAAGGTGAGGAAACTCCTAGAAGGTGAGGAAGCTCCTAGAAGGGAGGAAGCTCACAGAGGGTGAGGAATCTCAGAGAAGGTGAGGAAGCTCACAGAGGGTGAGGAAGCTCACAGAGGGTGAGGAAGCTCAAAGAGGGTGAGGAAGCTCAGAGAAGGTGAGGAAGCTCATAGAAGGTGAGGAAGCTCATAGAAGGTGAGGAAGCTCACAGAGGGTGAGGAAGCTCAAAGAGGGTGAGGAAGCTCAGAGAAGGTGAGGAAGCTGACCTGCACAGTGTTGATAGTGGAGGCAGAGAAGGTGCGCTGCAACACTTCCATATTCTTCAACAGCAGATTGAGTTCCAGCAGAGACGATTCACACTCCGAGAGTTCTGCGAAAAGGAAATTGGAAAGAGTTTGAGGAACAGAAACAATACTGAAGAGATGAAAAAGGTGCGAACAGGTACACTTTGTGCTGCTCGTACCTCTACAGCATTTCTTCATGTCTTCTGAGCTCTGGAACCAACTGGTCTTCGATAGGTGAGAAGGCTGTTTAGATAGAACTGCTCGCTGCAGAGAGAGAGAGAGAGAGAGAGAGAGAGAGAGAGAAAGAGGGGGAGAAAGAAAAAGAGAGAGAGGATAGAGAGAGAGGAAGAGAGAGAGAGAGGGAGAATAAGAGAATAGAGGGAGAGATAGAAAGAGAGAGAGAGAGAGAGAGAGAGAGAGAGAGAGAGAGAGGAATGAGGGATGGAGAGGGAGAGAGAGAATAAGAGAATAGAGGGAGAGAGAATAAGAGAATAGAATTAAATCCAGGAGTTTAGAGGATTTTAGGGAAACATCTGATCAATGATCAATGTGAGGTAATAAAGAGTATTATTATTTTTACAGAAAATATATCACCAACACATTAATGTTTCCATAGCAACAGCTAAGTCATAAAGGACGTCCTATATTCTTAACTTAAATAAATAAATCTAAATAAATCCTAATCATTGAGAGGTTTTCTGTTAAACATTTAGAGAAGGAGTCTCTTTCAACATCCTCAGTCAAAGGAACAGGTGAAGCCGGACAGTCAAATGACCGCTTGGACACTAGCGTTAGCATTAGCAACGACTGCCACTATATTCATTTCTAGTGCAAGTGTATAACACTCTAAAGACACAAGTTTAGCTCAGATGTTCGATGATGCTGAAGAGTGCGCTCACGCTCACATTTTTTCTTTGGAATTAGCGCTCATTAGTATTTAAGCTTCATTGTTAGCATCATTAGTGAGTTACGTTACTAGCATGACAGAACCACCATGTTCTCTTCCTATCCAGTTAGTTGGGTTCTGTCCAAGCGGCACTGTTGGACCGTCAGAGGGAAAGCGATACCCTTCTGAGTGAGGAGGAGTCGGAGTGTAGGTGGCGCTCTTGAGGATCCATGACGATCTCATTCTGACGGAACATGCGGTGATTTCGGAGCTGACCCACCCAGTCGTCGAACTGCTCGCGTGACTTCACCTAGGAAAACAATATTCAAAAAGATTACATAAGAGGATGAAAGCGTCTATGGGTGTGTGTGTGTGTGTGTGTGTGTGTGTGTGGTCACCTTCAAATGGTAAATACTGTCCTCTGCGTCCAGATCGATACACATGGTCTTTTTATTGATGGACATGACGGAGAGACCAATGTCGATACGGCCGCGGATTTTCCCCTTCTTCAGCTTAACACAAAACACAGACAGACAATGTGTTCAAAATAGGACATGACATCCTTTATCTGAATTTGTGGCCAAAACAGCCCTGACTGGTCGAGGCATGGACTCCCTGAAGGGTGTGCTGTGGTATCTGGCACCAAGATGTTAGCAGCAGATCCTTTAAGGATATTTTTTATGGATACTGACCATTGCAGATGAGCCTCCATGGGCTTAAAGGATACTTTTGATAGATACTGACCACTATAGACCAGGACCACCACCACAAGAGCTGCAGTTTTGGAGATGCTCTGATTCAGTGGTCTAGCCATCATAATTTGGCCCTCTTGGTCAAACCCGGTCAAATCCTTAGGCTTGTTCATTTTTCATGCGTCTAACACATCAACTTTCAGGACCAAAGGCTGCCTAATATATCCCACCCACTAACAGGTGCCATGATGAGGAGATCATCAGTCTCATTCACTTCACCGGTCAGTGGTCAGAATGTTATGGCTGACCGGTGTATGTGTGTGTGAAATTTCAGAATGCAAACAATCACAAAAAAAGTATGAAAATTAAAGCGGAAACCTTTAGACTTTTTTAATGTTTGTGTACGTGTGTGTGTGTGTGTGTGTGTGGGTGTGTGTGTTGTATACTCACATCAGCTAATGTTTTGCCATACATTAGGATCCCTCTGTCCAAAAGAAAGTATCTCTGCCAGGAAATAAACACAATTATGATTAATAAATCTCAGAGACGTCACACCGAATGAGTGATAAAGTGGGCGTGTCTCAATATAAAGAAAATAAAATAAAAGATAAGGCACTGACCTTGTGCCAGCCTTTCATCGGCCACTTCCTCCTCTTCAGCAGGAAGCCTTCCTGCTTGCTCGGTTTCTGGACGTTGGTGTTCGGCTCGCGGAGGCTTTCCATCAACTCCCAGCCTCCTTTCTGTGAGAGACATGCAGACAAAAGACATGTTTATATCTGCTCTATAAAGCTCTATAACCACAGATCCCAGCGTCTATATACACTCTCCATCTTACCTGCTGTGCATCTGGACTGTTTTCTTTGGACGTGGGAGATCTCGGCACGTGAGAGTGATTGAGTGACGTCTTCTCTGTGACTGATGATACGTTTTGCTCCTCCATGTCCATCTGTGTAGAGCGGAGCTTTCAGAAAAACCTCTACACAGAGAGACAGCAGAGGAGAGAGAGAGAGAGAGAGAGAGAAGAGGACAGAGAGACAAAAGAGGACAGAGAAACAGAAATGGACAGAGAGACAGAAGCTTTAAGTTTGTAGTTGTTTTAAATGTGTAGTTACACACACACACACACACACATATATGCACACGCACGCATGCATGCATACACTACCAGTCAGAAGCTTGGACACACCTTTTAATTCAATGTTTTTTGTTTAGGGATTTATTTTCTACATTCTAGAACAATACTGGAGATTTCAAAACTATGAAATAACACACATGGACTTCAGTAATCCATATGTAACGACAACAAAAACCAGTCAGTTGTTATTTTAAGACACGAAGGTCAGGTGTTCTGGAATAGTTCTTGCAAGAACAGTATTGTCAAGTGCATTTGCAGAACCCATCAAGCACCATGATGAAACTGGCTCACATGAAGACCATCCCAGTAAAGCAAGACCAAAACTGACCTCTGCTGCAGAGGAGAAGTTCATTTAGAGTGACCAGCCTCAGAAATCACCAATTAACAGCACCTCAGATTAGAGGCGTTATGAAGGCTTTACAGAGCATCAGTAGCAGACATATCTCAACATCAACTGTTCAAACGACATTATTGCGGATTTCGGCCGCCTTCAGCATTGTTTTACAATGTAGAAAGAAATAAACATCAGGAAAGACCATGGAATTAGAAGGTGTGTCCAAACTTTTGACTGGTAGTGTACACAAACACACGCACACACACACACACACACACACACGCACACACACACACACACTTACACAGCTGTGATAAACACACACACACAGCCGTGATAAACACACACACACACACTTACACAGCTGTGATAAACACACACACACTTACACAGCCGTGATAAACACACACACACACTTACACAGCTGTGATAAACACACACACACACACTTACACAGCTGTGATAAACACACACACACACTTACACAGCTGTGATAAACACACACACACACACTTACACAGCTGTGATAAACACACACACACACACACAGCCGTGCTACACACGCATGTTTGTGTGTGCGTGTTTGTGTGTGTGCGCGCGCGTGTTTGTGTGTGTGTTTGCGTGCGTGTGCGTGTGTTTATCACAGTTGTGTAAGTGTGTGTGTGTGTGTGTTTATCACAGCTGTGTAAGTGTGTGTGTGTGTGTGTTTATCACAGCTGTGTGTGTGTGTGTGTGTGTTTATCACAGCTGTGTAAGTGTGTGTGTGTGTGTGTTTATCACAGCTGTGTAAGTGTGTGTGTGTGTGTGTGTGTTTATCACGGCTGTGTAAGTGTGTGTGTGTGTGTGTGTGTTTATCACGGCTGTATAAGTGTGTGTGTGTGTGTGTGTGTGTGTGTTTATCACGGCTGTATAAGTGTGTGTGTGTGTGTGTGTGTGTTTATCACGGCTGTGTAAGTGTGTGTGTGTGTGTTTATCACAGCTGTGTAAGTGTAACACACGGACACACAAACATGGACACACAAACATGTGCGCACGGACACACACACGTGCAGAAACACGGACACACACATGCACACATACCTGAATCCACAAATATGGACACACACAAGCAGAAACATGGACAGACAGACACGCACAAACACACACACACACACAGTATATACTGTAGAAGTCTGTCTCTGGTATAAACATGTTTTCACCTGTCACAATTACAAACACTATAATGTTTGCACAAAACACAACAAATGTTCCCACTGCTGTACAAAAATGTGTGTGTGTGTGTGTGTGTATGTGTGTATTTTAGTACACAGTAAGTGAGAAAGTAAACAGAAACAGTCATTGGGCTTCACTGGTCAAATGCTTTTACTGTACCATTCATCAGAGAATAAACAGAGAATCTCAACACACACACACACACACACAAGCTGAACCATGAGAGCTAACATGTTGAGGACTTTATTAGTTTACTGTCTGATTTGAAATATAACATAACGCTTACTGAAGGACTTTTATTGTGATAAGGTCTGAGAAATCAGAGGAAGTCCTGACCGTTCGTGTGTGTAATGTGAAAAGAACAGAACTCAGTTATAGGACAGTGTTATTCCCTTGGACCTAAATGAGATTTAATTAATTTTTTAAGCGTTAAAGAAGTTTATAATTCAGAGTTCTGACTGAGATCCTGATGTACAGCCACTAACCACTGGACGTGAACGGTGTCCTGACCGCATCGTTACGTAACCCGCGTGAAAGCTGATATTCAACATCCAGCCTTTATAACTGCTTAAAGGAAGTGTTATTGTCAACACGTTACTTATACAGTATGTCATTTATATATATATATATATATATATATATATATATATATGATCTGATCAGGCAAAACATTATGACCACCTGCCTAATATTGTGTTGGTCCGCTGCCAAAACAGCCCTGACCCATATACTGTGTATTCTGACACCTTTCTGTCAGAACCTGCATTAACTACTTCAGCAGTTTGAGCAACAGTAGCTCGTCTGTTGGCTCGGATCACACGGGCCAGCCTTTGCTCCCCACGTGTATCAATGAGGCTTGACCGCCCATGACCATGTCGCTGGTTCACCACTGTTCCTTCCTTGGACCACTTTTGATAGATACTGACCACTGCAGACTGGGAACACCTCACAAGAGCTGCAGTTTTGGAGATGCTCTGATCCAGTGGTCTAGCCATCACAATTTGGCCATTTTGGTCAAACTCCTTACGCTTGTCCATTTTTCCTGCTTCTAACACATCAACTTTGAGGACAAAATGTTCACCTGCTGCCTCTAATATATCCCACCCACTAACAGGTGCCATGATGAGGAGATAACATCGGTCTTCTTCACTTCACCGGTCAGTAATCAGAATGTTATACCTGACCAGTGTATATAACAACGTAAATCCAAACCGAATTCTCATCAGGTGAAAGGTAATGATACGACTTACTGTCGCAAAACAGTCGCTCGCTTCTATCCTACACGTGGGGTTACATCCCTGGGCACGAGAACCTCTGGGTAAGATCGTCCAGCCACTGCTTTTCTATCCACGAGATGGACTGATGGACTCCTAAGAAGTAAAGATTTGCAGATATTTTTTCTCAGTATGTAAGATTTCAGGATTCAGAGCTCACTGTATCACTTGTATTAAGCAAACGATGCATTTCTAATAATCATCATTAGACAGAAATGCAGACCTGTTAGTGTGTAGTGTGCAGGTGACTCTACACACCCTGTTGTGTAGGGGTTATAAACCATTTATAAATGTGTTAAACACAGGCAAGTCAACCTAATCAAGCAGTAAAACGCCGCCTTATCAAGACCACGTGATCAGACTAGGTTTAACGTACTGGTAGTGGTTAACACAATGCTATAATATCACTGACAACTCGTACATCTTATGAGCAAATCTTTCCACACTTCCGGTCAGTCATCTGCATTAAATCCAGAGACTCAGCAATGAAAGCAGAGCGCGAGACTGGTCTTTAATGCCTTAGATCATTCTTTTTAAGCTCCTGATGAGATTTGGGAGATGTGAATAGCTGATAGAATGGGGGAATAAGGGAGAGATGTGATGGATTTTCGACGACTGACCTATTCACGGTGTCCGGCGGCGCGTGCCTGTCCGTCTTGAGCAGGCTCACGTGAACTTGCGCCGATGGAACTGACTCTCGTGTGTGTGTGTGTGTGTGTGTGTGTCTCTATGCATCTTCTCTCACAAACAGACAGAAGACAAACACACCTCGACACTCATGAGGCGTTGACGGGATTCCTTTTTTAGACGCAGTTTCGGTGAACCGACGTGAGCGCACGTGACTACACCTTTACACAACACATTAGAACCTGTTTTGTTTGTTTGATTTAAAGCAAAGGAGACTGCATGAATATATATATATATATATATATATATATATATATATATATATATATATATATATATATATATACAATATGTATAACACACACACACACATTATATATATATATATATATATATATATATTCATGCGTGAAAAGGCTGACTTTAATCTCGTAGAGGCAGGAATGAAACTTCCGGATTATTGTAAAAAGGTACACAAACACCTACCTTTAAAGTCTTCTTGTCATTTTGATCATCATCATCATCATCATCATCATCATCATCCTCCTCCTCCTCCTCAATAGGATTGGTTATACATTTCTAAGACTCATGTTGTATATGTACACGTGGCTGCTTGTACAAAAGTTTTTTAAACGCCGAAAAGCAAAGGGCTGTAAAATGGAATCTCTGCTAAAACCCCAAGTGGGCGGGGTTCAAAGCCGAGTTCAATTCATAAGCGACCAATCATAGGTTAGCAAGACGCTGCATGGACCTATCAGAAGCCGGGAGTGGGCGGTGACTATCGTTCTGTATTACAGGTGGAAAGTGATGATAATTCCGGTTCAGTGAGTCGGATCATTTGACTCGGTAATAAGAGTCGATTCTTTCCACCTCTCAATCGGTTTAGTGCTATTTTCCCCCAAAAAATCATACAAAGCATTACTTCATACATTACTTACATAGAGTATAAAAAAGGAGAACTCTTAAGTCCTGTAGTCAGGAGTCATAATGTGACCTGGCATTGAGTCCCAGGACAGCAAATGATGAATGCTTTGGCAAAGGCAGAAATGTTCTGTCTATCAAATGTCATCTTCAAAATGGTGGTTATCTCAAGCTATTATCTCTTCTCTACTACAGTATACACTAAAGTTTTGGGACACCCCTCCAAATCATTAGGTTCAGGTGTTGTTTTTCAGGGGTTGGACTCGGCCCCTTAGTTCCAGTAAAAGGAACTCTTAATGCTTCAAGACATTTTGGACAATTTCATGCTTTGTGGGAACAGTTTGGGGATGACCCCTTCCTGTTCCAACATGACTGCACATCAGTGACCAAAGCAAGGTCCATAAAGATTCAAGATTCAAGATTCAAGAAGCTTTTATTGTCATTTTAACCACATATATCTGATGCAGTACATAGTGAAATGAAACAACGTTTCTCCAGGACCTGGTGCTACAGAAACATACAACATAAAGATCAAAAACACAAAAAAACCAACAACAGAACAGAAGTTTGTCCAAGCCACATAAAGTGCACAGTGTGCAGCTAGGTGCAAACAGAGCAACATGCAAAAACAATAAGTACAAAAAAGACAACACAAAAACACAAGACACTTAGCGCCAAAAAAAAGAAAAAAAACGTGCAGAAATAAAAAATAAAACAAAATGAAATGATGTACAACTTTGAGAAACTATAGAAAAAACCATATAACTAATAACATATATGATTGTAACATATATATAGCGGCCTGACAACATGTATCGTGCAAAAATACAGTAGCAGCGGTTGAGGTAGTGCAAAATAGTGATTAACATAAATATAAATATAGATATAGCAGCAGATGAAATAAACACAAGGGTTGAGGTAGTGCAATAAGTAACGAACAATATAAATTATGTGTGTGTGTGTGTGTGTCCACACAGGTGAGAGAGAGAGAGAATGTGTGTGTGTGAGAGAGAGTTTTGTACAGTTCAGTCCTGGGTGTTGAGAAGCCTGATGGCTTGAGGAAAGAAACTGTTACACAGTCTGGTTGTGAGGGCCCGAATGCTCCGGTACCTCTTTCCAGATGGCAGGAGGGTGAAGAGTGTGTGTGAGGGTGTGTGGGGTCAGCCACAATGCTGTTGGCTTTGCGGATGCAGCATGCAGTGTAAATGTCATGGATGAAAAGACATGGATGAGTGAGTTTGGTTGGAGGAACTTCACAGGGTCCTGAGAGAACAACTTCGGGATGAATTAGAGCAGAGACTGCGAGCCAGACCTTCTCTCCAACATCAGTGCCTGACCTCACAAATGCACTTCTAGAGGAGCAGTCAAAAATTCCCATAAACACACTCCTCAACGTTATGGAAAGCCTTTCCACAAGAGTTGAAGCTGTTATAGCTATCACAGAGATCAGGCTTTTCCCCCGTTCTGAAGTTTGAGGTGAACATGACTGTGCTGCTGCCACATGATTTGCTGCATGAATGTACAGGTATTCCTAATAAAGTGGATGTTAAGTGTAGAGCCTATTAAGATTTAAGTTTTTATTTGTCATGTACTGAGTTATATACAGAATATAACCTGCAGTAAAATAGAGACCTGGGTTACTCCTGCGTAGACGGTGCATTTAAATGAAACTAAAGCAAAAATAAGAAATAAATATTTGTACAGAAATGTGTAAATAATGCTGTGTGAGGTGTGTCAATGGAGCACAGTTTCCTACAAGATCTGTATGGTGGACATTCGTATTGAGGAGTCTAATGGCCTGAAACCCTTTTCCCCTGTTTACCTGACCTGTGAAGCTGTTCATGCAAAAACTAGACAGATAGTACCTGTAGGATTTCTCAAGTAAGTTCTTTAAGACAGTAGACCCATCCAAAGCACGTGTCTGCACAGTACAACCATGAATATGAAGGAAAGACCCTCTGATGTGGTGAATCCGGTCACTTTTGGACTAACCAGTCGAGTTTGTACATTTTCATTCCATCTAAGCCGAAGCCACACCCGAGTCGACTGAAAAAACAGGTGGAATGGGGGTGTGGCTGCAGCTTGACTGGAATAAAATGAAAACCTGCTCCCAAAATGGCCCTTCAGAGAAAAGATTGGACGCCCTGCTCTGGAAGATTGCAGAAAATGATATAATTTAGAAGCTTCTAACTGGCTAATTGGACTACTTCAGTGTGCACATGTGACTGTATTTAAGGGCTTACATTTAGAACCAGTGCCTTTGCCCTTGATACCATTCCAGCCAAGATCTAAGAACCTTCTAGAGTCCACTTCTTGCTTAGGAGTTACTTAAGTGACTGAAGAGACCATGAGCATCTGTACAAATTAGTGTATGCAAAATTGAAAAAATCTTGGTATGAATGAACCAGGAGAATCCCAAGACAACAACGAAGGGCCTGGTGAAGGAGTTGGAGGGATCAGATATGCACATCCACCATTAATTTAATTTAATTCAATTCAATTTATATAGAGCTTTTAACAATGGACATTTTATATAAGAATTATCAAGTTTAAAGACTCCAACCAGGGGTAGAGCGTCTGGATGGATAAGGCAGGAAAGAAGAAGTGGTTACACTGGTAACTCAGAACCCTGGGAGCTCAGGAGTGGGACCTATAGCTCAACTGAGAGAGAGAGAAAGATATTACGAATGCTTGTGATCATGTTTAATGTTTAAAGACAATGTAGATTATGTGTAAAGTGCAGGCAGGGACTCCGGCAAGACTAGCTATGACATCATAACTAAAAGGGAGTGCCAGAAGGTGACAGACATGAAGGCTTCCTTGGACATAAAGCGTCTGGTCACTTCACAGTCAGCAAACCTGAGCGACTTGCGAGAGTGCTAATGCGACAGCATCCAAACATTCCAGTACACCAAATAGTCTATGACCATGAACCTTCCAGATTTACCTAAGAGAAACTATACATTGAAATCTTGACTAAACAAATGTCTTCAGCCTGGACTTAAACACTGAGACCGTGTCTGAATCCCCAACACTAATTGGAAGGCTGTTCCATAACTGTGGAGCTTTGTAAGAAAAAGCTCCGCCCCTACTGTAGCCTGCACTCCTTAAGGTACCAACAAATAGCCTGCACAATTTGATCGTAGTAGGCGTATAGGTCAGTAAAAGTATTTTATAATCAATGTGAAATTTGACTGGGATGGTCAGAAGAAATAATATAAAGCTGTTAGTCCATAATGATCAGTGCTATGTATGTAGGTAAAATGCTGAGGATTTAAATCCAAAGAGCATTGTATTGATGGTATCATATTGTGGATGTTTGCAAGGATGAACTTAGACAGTAGATGGCATCATAAAGCAGAAAGATTATCTAGAATTACTGAAAAACATCAGTCAGAAAGTTCAAACCTGGTTGCATCTGGGACTTGCGAAAGGGACATGAATTTACCTCCAGAGCTGGGTTACAGTATTCAGATTTCTACAGATATCTGTCAGGAGGGATGAGTAAATATTGACCAAAAAAATCTGAGAAGCTTTATTTTAACTGCATGATACTGTGCATACAAGATAACAGGAACTTTTTCCAATGCTTAAATATTCATGGACGTGACTATGTGTTAAAAACAAATCTAGGGCAGGCTCATACGTATTTAATTGGATTTACTACATCATATTGGTGCATAAAAAGGGATTTAATCTTTGGGTAATTTAAAAAATCAGACCGAATTACTGCCTTTTGCTTTAAAAGAAAGCTGCAATTTCACATGGAAATTGGTGTGTAATAAATGGATAAGACTGCCATGAATATTCATGAGACACATGGCACATTTTGTAAATATTTGTTTGCATCAGCTTCCATTTTTAATGCGGATAATTTTTTTTTTCTTTTGTAAATAACGTAAAGTGTTCAGTGAGTGAATGAAACATGCCTTTAACAAGCTGAATTTTACAAGTTGTCCTGAAGAGCGTCTTATTTGATGCAATCAGAGGAGAAGGACAGTTCTGGACTCTTTACATGGTGTGTACATTGGAGGGCTGAAGAAGATCTAAAAGAAAGTAGTTAGCAATTATATTTAGCATTAAAGTGAATTGAATAAGACTGATGATCTCCTCATCATGGCACCTGTTAGTGGGTGGGATATATTAGGCAGCAAGTCAACATTTAGTCCTCAAAGTTGATGTGTTAGAAGCAGGAAAAATGGACAAGAGTAAGGATTTGAGCGAGTTTGACCAAAAGGGCCAAATTGTGATGGCTAGACCACTGGATCAGAGCATCTCCAAAACTGCAGCTCTTGTGGTGGTGTTCCCGGTCTGCACTGGTCAGTATCTATCAAAAGTGGTCCAAGGAAGGAACAGTGGTGAACCAGCGACAGGGTCATGGGCAGCCAAGTCTCATTGATGCATGTGGGGCACGAAGGCTGGCCCGTGTGATCCGATCCAACAGACGAGCTACTGTTGCTCAAACTGCTGAAGACGTTAATGCTGGTTCTGATAGAAAGGTGTCAGAATACACAGTGCAGTGCAGTTTGTTGTGTATGGGGCCACATAGACACAGACCAGTCAGGGTGCCCATGCTGACCCCTGTGCACCGCCGAAAGCACCAACAATGGGCACGTGAGCATCACAACTGGACCATGGAGCAATGGAAGAAGGTGGCCTTGTCTGATGAATCACATTTTCTTTACATCACGTGGATGGCCGGTGTGCATCACTTACCTGGGGAACACATGGCACCAGGATGCACTATGGGAAGAAGGCAAGTGTCATGCTTTGGGCAATGTTCTGCTGGGAAACCTTGGGTCCTGCCATCCATGTGGATGTTACTTTGACATGTACAACCTACCTAAGCATTGTTGCAGACCATGTTACACCCTTTCATGGAAACGGTATTCCCTGATGGCTGTGGCCTCTTTCAGCAGGATAATGCACCATGCCACAAAGCAGAAATAGTTCAGGAATGGTTTGATGACCACAACAACCAGTTTGAGGTGTTAACTCCGCCTCCAAATTCCCCAGATCTCAATCCAATCCAGCATCAAACAAGTCCGATCTATGGAGGCTCCTTTTCGCAGCTTACAGGACTTAAAGGATCTGCTGCTAACATCTTGGTGCCAGATACCACAGCACACCTTCAGGGATCTAGTGGAGTCCATGCCTCGATGGGTCAGGACTGTTTTGGCAGCAAAAGAGTACACCCCTCACATTTTTGTAAATATTTTATTATATCTTTTCATGTGACACACTGAAGAAATGCCACTCTGCTCCAATGTGAAGTAGTCAGTGTACAGCCTGTATAACAATGTAAATTTGCTGTCCACTCAAAATAACTCAACACACAGCCATTAATGTCTAAACCACTGGCAACAAATGTGAATACACCCCTAAGTGGAAATGTCCAAATCGGGCCCAATTAGCCATTTACCCTCCCCGGTGTCATGTGACTCGTTAGTGTTACAAGGTCTCAGGTGTGAATGGGGAGCAGGTGTGTTAAATTTAGTGTTATCGCTCTCACACTCTCTCATACTGGTCACTGGAAGTTCAACATGGCACCTCATGAGGAGTTGGAGAACTGTCTGAGGATCTGAAAAAAGAATTGTTGCTCTACATAAAGATGGCCTAGGCTATAAGAAGATTGCCAAGACCCTGAAACTGAGCTGCAGCATGGTGGGCAAGACCATACAGTGGTTTTACAGGACAGGTTCCACTCAGAACAGGCCTCACCATGGTCCACCAAAGAAGTTGAGTGTACGTGCTCAGCGTCATATCCTGAGGTTGTCTTTGGTCCATCAAATTGGTCTGCATGGCTGCCGTCCCAGAAGGAAGCCTCTACTAAAGATGATGCACAAAAAAACCCTATACAGTTTGCTGAAGACAAGCAGACTAAGGACATGGATTACTGGAACTATGTCCTGTGGTCCAATGAGACCAAGATAAACTTATTTAGTTCAGATGGTGTCAAGCGTGTGTGGCGGCAACCAGGTGAGGAGTACAAAGACAAGTGTGTCTTGCCTACAGTCAAGCATGTTAGTGGGAGTGTCATGGTCTGGGCCTGCATGAGTGCTGCCGGCACTGGGGAGCTACAGTTCATTGAGGGAACCATGAATGCCAACATGTACTGTGACATACTGAAGCAGAGCATGATCCCCTCCCTTTGGAGACTGGGCCGCAGGGCAGTATTCCAACATGATAATGACCCCAAACACAGCTCCAAGATGACCACTGCCTTGGTGATGGACTGTCCAAGCATGTCTCCAGACCTAAACCCCATTGAGCATCTCTGGGGCCTCCTCAAACGGAAGGTGGGGAAGCGCAAGGTCTCTAACATCCACCAGCTCTGTGATGTCATCATGGATGAGTGGAAGAGGACTCCAGTGGCAACCTGTGATGCTCTGGTGAACTCCATGCCCAAGGGGGTTAAGGCAGTGCTGGAAAATAATGGTGGCCACACAAAATATTGACACATTGGGCCCAATTTGGACATTTCCACTTAGGGGTGTACTCACTTTTGTTGCCAACGGTTTAGACATTAATGGCTTATTTTGAGGGGACAGCAAATTTACACTGTTATACAGGCTGGACACTCACTACTTTACATTGGAGCAGAGTGTCATTTCTTCAGTGTTGTCACATGAGATGATATAATAAAATATTTACAAAAATGTCAGGGGTGTACTCACTTTTGTGAGATACTGTGTGTATATATATATATATATATATATAGTTGTGAGGAAAAAAACATTTGTTGTTAATTTATCTTCAGTAATTAATTTATCGTTTCTGTCACACTGTGGTGTATTAACAACGCTGCTTACACAAATAGGATGAGCATTTCTAAGATGAAACACACACGCACACGCACACGCACACAGGGATAGCTCCATGGTTACAGAAGTGTGTACCAAGTGAGCAGAAAGGATCTCATCTAAAAGATGACATTTTAATGTCATTGGACAGTTTGATTTGATATTATGTGTAATTGCATGTCTGTGTAAGTTATTGGGTCCAATTTATGTGAGGACTACTTAATCTCTCTCTCTCGAAAAAAACGCACAATCAAAAAACTTAACTCTTTCCCTCCAGTATTAAAAACCTTATGAGTCTGTGGGTCAGGCATGGGGTAGGAGGGGATGAGATAGAGAATCGATTAAAGTGAATAATTGCACTCATGGCTACTTCTGTTGCTGTAAAATCAGTGCTTCGCTCTCACCGTGATGTCGTGTATGAGCGCTGATACACAGTCTGTTAGAACGGCACAATACGTCAATAAATCTGCAGATCAGATAAGCACTGAACTTTTGCGTGATGATTCCAAACGCTGGATTTAACGTGTCATGAAGACATCTCAGCAGTATTTTAATGGACACTCACTTAACTGCATTATTTAACAATGATACCCATCCTGTAAGTGGAATTTGAGGAGAAGTGATGTCCTGAGAGTTTTTATAATCAAACACATTCTCTTTATATGATTGAACAACGTTCAGAAATCTTAACAGTGCACAAAATCACATCTACAGGAAAGAGGCAGTCATGTTTTAATCAATGTCAGGGTCAATAAGCGGTATTATTTCTATGCATTTATCAGAGTAAGGGTATCGCTGTAAGGTTGCTTGTTTGTGTCTTTAATGAGAGTGAAATTGCCTGTCCTTAAAAAAAATAAAAATAAAATAAAGCTAAAAGTGATGTGACGGCAAATCTTTTTTTTTCCCCGCCCAGTGCTGGAAGGTTGTTCTTCCTCTTTCGAGAACTTTTTCTGATTTGCATTGGATATGATGACGAATAGGAGGAATGATGAATCCTGGGTTTTTGTGTATTTAACATGAACAAGTGGAGTATGTTGCTGATAAGCTGATAAATGTTTCCCTAAATAGAATCAAACATTATATCTCAAACAGCATAACCTGCTAATTATTCCTCTCTCCCAAACACTGCAGCGAGAGCGATGTGGATGCACAAGATAGTGACTCACAGTGAACACAGTCAGATACCAACAGACATTTACCCAAAACAAGAAGTGAATTAGAACATTAAGGACATTCAGAGGTGAAGAAATCACACAGACAGTAACCAAGGCTCAATGATGCACATGGGGAGCGAAGGCTGGCCCGTGTGATCCGATCCAACAGACGAGCTGAAGAAGTTAATGCTGGTTCTGATAGAAAGGTGTTTGGGCTGCATAGCCATGCCCATGCTGACCCCTATGCACCACCAATAGCTGTTCATCTTAAACCAAACTTTCATGTACGGTATTTGGCCTGTTCATCTTAAACCAAACTTTCATGTATGGTAATTCTTTGGAATTCTGACAGTTCCGGCTTGGTAACGAAGTCCAGAAAGGTTCACTTTTCAGACTTCCACACTCGTGTCCAAAGAGTGTTGGGGTCAATTAGGTCATTTGGGGAGAATAGTTAGATCTGAACATGCTTTTGACAAAAACAAAATCCCAAATCCATGGCACTGATTTCATCATGAGGTATTAAATCTGAGAGTTTTTTTTTTCTTGCAATTCTTATATATTCTCATAATGTATAGATATTTTATATACTTTAGGAAACTAACTTTCCTTGTGTCAGGAAGGGCATCTGGTGTAAACCCTGTGCCAAGTTGTTGTGCAGCCCGGTTGGTCCACTGTGGTGACCCCTCACACATGTACAGTAGGGAGCAGCCAAAAGATCAACAGAGCTCTTTATAGGCTTATAATAATTATTCTTTTTTAGAACTGAAAGTATTTTAATATAATGGAAGCTAGTTATCACACAACAGTGTGGTGTTTCATGGTGTTTATGATGATTTAGTGTTTCTAAACTGACTGGTGTGTCTCTAATTCCCATCAATAAATAATACCTTTGCGGAAAAAAATACTATAATTAATTTCCATATGTTTTCCATATATGTTTTATTATTGCTGCATTGTTGTATGCAATACTTACAGTAGCTTTTGTAGCATCCTAGTGAATATACTGACCAGTCTGTAGTATCTGTGGAATTAAGAGCTTTTAGAATGTTACAAAACATATAGAAATTAAACAACTGAATTGACAAAAAAGACAGGTATAATCATTTTCATTCTTTATTTTATCACTCCTACCAAAGAAGTACACATCTATGTGCACATTACTTATCTCTTATACCTTTAAATTTCTAGTATTTAGTATATTTTTTGTTATATTTTATTTTATTATACTTTATTTGTTATACTTTTTGGTTATATTTTGCATCCTTAAATTCTAGTATTTAGTATTTTTTTTTGTTAATTTCCTATTTTATTTTTTATTTATTACCATATTACCTTATGCTTGTGGATACTGCTGGAAGTTGTAAATTTCCCATTGGGATGAATAAAGTATCTATCTATCTATCTATCTATCTATCTATCTATCTATCTATCTATCTATCTATCTATCTATCTCTCTCTCTCTCTCTCTCTCTCTCTCTCTATGGGGGGGGGTCTAATCCAAGTAGTAACCTTTTCTAAGTGACCGACTTAAACGACTAAGATGACCACTCAGTCAGTCGATGGATGACGTGTGTGCGCGCGCGCGCTCTTGCTTACTGGTGGAGCGCATCCTCGTTACCGCACGCGCAGCGCTCCTATATAAACCCAGCAGTTAAATCATCAGCCTCACGAGACACGACTCACAGCTTCACAGTGGGAAAAGTCTACATCAAGGAGCAGAAGAAGGAGGAGAAGAAAACCAGAACATCAGCTAAGTGTAAGGAACTGGATCAAACTTTATATATAAAGCACTTTTAATGCACTAACTCAAAAGACTGTGCACTTTAATGCACGTATTATTATTATGATTATTATTATTATGATTATTATTATTATCATCATCATCATCGTCATCATCATGATCTATTATTGCTTTTCACCCTTTTAAAAGTTAATTTTAATGCAGCTCACGCGCTTGGGCACCTTCAGTCATTTGCTTGTTGCAATATCTTTAAACATTCACGGAAGATTTGTTTGTTTTTTAATCGTTACTTGTGTGTGTGTGTGTGTGTTTACTCGTTATGTCTTTAAGATGCGTCCTCGTGCAAGCGTGTGTGTCGGCTGGCTCGCGTGCGTCCTGCTGGTTGTGTGTTTGAGCTCCATGGCGGAAGGATATCCAACCAAGCCGGAGAACCCGGGAGAGGACGCACCTGTTGAGGAACTCGCCAAGTATTACTCCGCGCTGAGACACTACATCAACCTGATCACGAGGCAGAGGTGAGATGTGCAGACCTCAAAGTATCTTTCTCTGACTTGAGGCACACACACACACACACTCCGAAAAGCTTAATGCATTCAGGTCTTGTCTGAAATCCTAGCTTTGTGTCTATTCTGAATATGAATCATTTCCCCTACATCTTTTAACAAATGTTGTAATTTTGAAGGACTTTCATCTCCCCGGTGAATTGCCGTGACTTACAGTGCACCAATAACATTTTAGTGAACTCGGAGGAAGCTATGGAAATGAAAATCTTTCGCATAAGTGGTTCTTCCGTCTGTAAAAAAAAAAAAATTAGGCTACTTGTCTTTCCAGTGTACTCTTCAAAGTCTGCTATTAATCCAGGAAGAATATGCCACTGATTGTCTAATTAAGTGGCTTCCACTCGTTGCCTTACAGATGAGGATCTTTCTGACGCAGGTTCTTTCAGAGACGAGCCAGCTGTGAAATAAAGCTGCAGCCGATTTAACTGAATCGGGTTTCCTTGAAAGAAGAAGAAGAAGAAGGGGGGGGAAATGCTCTTATATGATTAGATTATTACCAGATACTTCACGCAATAACATCATCATGAGGGACTTCGAATAAAGTGAATAGTTGAATTCTGCCATTCTCTCCTTTTCAATGGTCAGGTATGGCAAAAGGTCAAACAGTGATGCACTGACCCCAGACCTGCTGCTTGGAGAGTCAGAGATGCGACTCCAGTCCAGGTAAAATGTATAGACACCTACTCCAGACCTGGTGACATGCTTCTTATGGATTCACAAATAATGTAATTTCACTCTTCTCGTTTCTATTGATTGAGTTGTTTATTCATTCATTACAGATGTTATTGATCTATAAGTATGATATTCTGTGTTCTGACTTTTCTCCCTGCAGATACGATGACCCCTCCTCGATGTGGTGATGTCAGTGTATTCATGTTCGCTCGCCATTTCCTTCCCTGTTAGAGCCGATAACCTCATCAGAAACGTCCACCACTTTTGTGGTCCATCTCTAGCAGGCATCAGACTACACTGATAGTAATAGTGAGACAGGGAATTGCTGTAAATTGCATTGTTTTCATCTGCTGAAGGTAGATAATAAAGCACCACTGATTTGCATGTAATCCCCAGCATCCTCGATGTGTATATAGACTTCCAGTGTTTATGTATGTCCTACGCACTAAAGCTGCTCCAATAAAGACAAAATAATACTGACCGGCGTGGAATAATTGCTATTAAACCATTACATTCGGAGGAGTCTGTTTTCTTCTAGGTTTCATACACACTGAATTACTGCATATAAGCGAATAAGCTCACATAAACACTCGGACTTTATATTGCTGGTTCCATAGTTTCTCCCTCTGACCAGGTTAGCAGTCTGCCTTACTGCCTTTTATCTGCCTTACTGCCTTTTATCTGCCTTACCACAAAAACTGATTCAGAACTCACATACACTATGTTGCCAAAAGTTTTGGGACGTCTGCCTTTACATGCACATGAATGTGATATGGAGTTTTGCAGCTATAACAGCTTCAATTCTTCTAGAAAGGCTTTCCACAAGGTTTAGGAGTGTGTTTATGGGAATTTTTTGACCATTCCTCTAGGTTCTGGGTAAAAAGTCACCCTACCTAAACTGTAGTTTTCTGCAAACAAATTCTGTAAAAGTTAATAGTTATAATAATTTCATTTTGGGATTTTTTTGTGAGAATTTTTTGTCTGTCGTTTATAGAATCAATCCAAAGATGTTCATTTACTTAACCACAAATCTGTATATAAAAAATAGCAAAATAAATTTCACAGAAACATTCTTTCTCTCTCTCTCTCTCTCTCTCTCTCTCTCTCTCTCCTCATTCTCTCTCTCTCTTTGCCTCTTTCCTCTCTCCCTCTCTCTCTCTGTATATATATATATATATCTGTACAAGCTTTACACACCAGGATTGGGGAATATTTGCCCTGCAGAATTGCAGGTTCCATGGTGAGCATCACTGGACCGCCCTCTTTAAGTCCATCCACAGATCTTAATTCACCTGATGTCCTTAAGCCACTGTGTGGTCCTTTGGGCAGAATGTTCAGGATCATTGTCGTGTTTGAAGATGTTGTGTTGGAACCTGCCCATCTTCAGTTGTCTAGCAATAATTTGAATGTACGTGGCAGCATCCTTTTCATCCTGACCAATTGCTCAGTCGCCATTGAAGAGAAACAACATAAAGCTGCCACAACCATGCTTCACCGTCAGTATTGTGTGTGTTTTGGGTGAGCTTTTCACCTTCTACCAGCTGGCATCAGAATCTTCCAGGTGTGTTTTTGCATAACACAAATGAGACAGGTCAGTGCTGTGTGTAGCTTGTGAGATCCACACACTGACCAGTCCCAGTCATAAAGCCTTGTAAGTCCTTCAAAGGCCTCTTGGTATCTTCTCTGATCAATATCCTGCTGGATCGGTCATCCAGTTTGGACAAACAGATGTGTTGGTGGAACCATACGCTATCCAGTTGTCAGGTGGAATTTCATCCTCATCTGGGTGACACTGACAGTAAATAATGTAAACAACAACAACCAAGAGCTCCTGAGGAACTAATCGGTCAGTGTAAGATTCTAAAACACCAGAACTTGATATTCCACTACACAGGAGAACATAACGGACAGCAGTGAGTACTGGTCATTTCATCTCCTGTTCATTTATCAATTCTTTTCACAGACCATGTGATGGAAACTTGTGAGACTGAACAGGTAGATGAGATGAGATGTGTCTGAAAACACATGCAGCGGAAGCCTGATGTAAAAAACGTGTGCAGAAAAGAAAAAGCGACACAAGTGGGAACTGATGGCTCATTCAAAATGGCAGATAAAGAGAAAACGCTAAGCAGTTCAAGCGGTACACTCGTGATGGGAAGACTCGAGGCGGATGTGGAAGGGATTAATAGCAGGAACGTCTTAATCATGACTTAAAGTTGAGCACAGGCTGATAAATCAGCTAATTTATATCAAAAATAAAAAAGCACAGCTCAGGACTTAATACAACGTAGATAATAATCCAGACAGCGAGCAGCATTCTTCACACTCAGAGATATAAATGCAATATTTGCTATATTGCCAAAGGTTTTGGGACACACCTCCACATCACTGAATTCAGGTGTTGTTTTGGCCCCTTAGTTCCAGTGAAAGGAACTCTTAATGCTTTAGGGTGCCAAGACATTTTAGACAATTTCATGCTCTTTGTGGGAACAGTTTGGGGATGACCCCTTCCTGTTCCAACATGACTGCACACCAGTGCACAAAGCAAGGTCCATAAAGACATGGACGAGTGAGTTTGGTGTGGAGGAACTTGACTGAGTCTTGACCTCAACCCCATAGAACACCTTTGGGATGAATTCAAGCAGAGACTGTGAGCGAATTGAGGGTTAAGGGCCTTGCTCAATGACCCAGCAGTCCAGTTTGGTGGACCTGGGATTCAAACTCACAACCTTCTGACCAATTGTCCAACAAACACAGAGGTCACCCTGCAGGATTATTAGCCTGGGAGACCTTCACAAAAAGAAAGAGTGTTGAATTTAAATGTTGATTTCTCGCCTTCCTCTAGTACCTCAGGTGGCGCTACTGCACCTTATCTGCTTATCCACCAAAACATCAGAGAAGAAGTAACAGGTACAGAGAACATGTTTACATATGCGGCTCCACTCCTTATGCAAACCCTGCCGAGACTTTACTTAAGACCGTGAATATTAGAAAAACAACCTCTGTGTCAGTTCAGGGACCTAGTCAAATGGAAATGTAATTAACCCTTAATTCAGGCATGTCTGTAGGGCTAGAAAACACAGTTTAACTACTCCATAATGGTACGTGTTTCAGGTGATAAATACTTCCAACCATGCTCAGGAGCAAACATGGCAGAAGAAATATTAGAGTTCAAGAAACACCAATGGTGGCAGTGTATACACCTCAGCTCAATACAATACACCATTCCAGTGCTTCCAAAACTGGATGTCCTTCAGAGCTGCAGTTTTGATAGATGCTCCGATCCAGTCGTCTAGCCATCACAATTTGGTCAAAAGTCACTCAAATCCTTACTCTTGCCCATACTTTGAAAACTATCCCACCACATTAAGTCTGTGGTTTTAATGTTACGGCTCATTAATATGACCAGTGTAAGCTTTGCAGTATAACTTGATGAAAGCACCGATCAGCCATAACATTCTGAAGTGAATAACACTGACGATGATCTCCTCATCATGGCACCTGTTAGTGGGTGGGATATATTAGAGGCAGCAAGTGAACATTTTGTCCTCAAAGTTGATGTTAGAAGCAGGAAAAATGGACAAGCGTAAGGATTTGAGCGAGTTTGACCAAAAGGGCAAAATTGTGATGGCTAGACCACTGGATCAGAGCATCTCCAAAACTGCAGCTCTTGTGAGGTGTTCCCAGTCTGCAGTGGTCAGTATCTATCAAAAGTGGTCAAAGGAAGGAACAGTGGTTAACCGGTGACAGGGTCATGGACGGTCAAGTCTCATTGATGGACGTGGGGAGTGAAGGCTGGCCCGTGTGATCCGATCCAACAGACGAGCTACTGTTGCTCAAACTGCTAAAGTTGCTGATTCTGATAAAAAGGTGTAGGACAGGTCAGCAAAAGGGGGACCAAGACAATATTAGGCAGGTGGTCATAATGTTAGGCCTGATCAGTGTACATATACTGTTCAACATAATCCTTAATTAAGAAGATCATAAAGAGAAGGAATTTTATAGATAAATGTGCTTGAATGAATCTTCTGGATGCAATACCTATTTTGGGGGGGTGGGGGGGGGCAAATAAGTTTTGCACACGGATATTTAATTAGATACTAATTAGATTCTAATTAATAGTACACAGGTTTGTTCACAAAAGTGTTCGTTTAGTCCTTAGTTGATATTTTTATTGCATAAAAATGTGATTTTATTGCATTAATTTCGCTGTCTATGCCCGTTTGCACACGCTCCAGAATGCAGAAGTAGAAAGTAGAAGTTTCGGCAAATTTCGACAGCTTCCGTGCTGGAAAACCTTTCGCCACACAGCCGTTGAACGCACCTTTGTTCCTGTGCGGATTCAGCGCGAGAGAAAAAAGACAAACTGCGAAATCCTGGAACCATAGCGCTGCTGGACTGGTTAAGCTGGATCTAGGTAACATCATATTAACCATACGGGTTGAATCTAGTTAACAGAACGAGTTAATGACGAGCTGTGTAACCTCTGGAGTGGTGTGTGTCTGTTAGCTGGATGATTAGCGGAGGAGTACACCAGTACAGTTCAAGCCAGTTAGCTAGCTAGCTAGATGCTATCGTACTGTAACATATGAAAGAGTTATATATGTAAACATTAATGTCTTAATAACGATCTGATTTATTTATTTGTTTATTGTTGCGTAGTATTGTCACGCCGGATTAATAGAAGCCATACTAGCTAGACAACACACACACACACACACACACACACACGTACGTTACATACGTTATATATGGATTATTACATCGGCTGTAAGATCTTTAACAGTTTTACACAACCTCAGAAAAACAACACAAGTTAGTTGGATGAGTTAAAGAAAGATAAAGAGCATCAAAAAAAAACTGGACAGTAGGATTAACAGCTGATAAAACTGAGCTTTTTATAATAAATCAAAACTTCAATGCAGCGTTCACTAACCTTCTGGAGGTGAGGACAATTAACTAAAGCACATTAACTAAGTCTACATTGTCCTCAGAAACTACACTGACCGGTCAGTTCCTCAAGAGCTCTCGGTTGCACTATTCTTCGTGACTATATACTGTTGAAGGACGGACATTATTTACCGTCCGTTGTCACCCAAATGAGGATGAGGTTCTGAGCCCGGTTCCTCTCAGGGTTTCTTCCTCAGATCTTCTCAGGGAGTTTTTCCAAACCAGCGTCACCTCAGGGTTCTCATTAGGAATGAGGGCCACAGCTTCATAACAGGGATTCTCCAAAACATTTCTATGGTATCAGGCTGCAGAATTCCCATTCATGCTGTTAATCTCCTGTTCTACGTCATCCCAAAGGTTGGATCTGGTCACTGTGGAGGCCACTGAGCTCAGCATTGTGTCCGAGACGACTCGTGCTTTGTGACACGCTTCAATGCAGCCTTTATAAAGTGCGATCATAATCAGCAACCGCAACGACTGAATGGACACAAGTGTCCGGTGAGTATGTTTATTATATCTTATTTGAATAATGATTAGATATGCTGATTAAAATAAATTGTGGTCTGCACCTGTGAATGTTTTTCAGATCCTGTTACAGATAATGCTGTAAGCATCGAGCATCGACTCACGAGTGGTCAGAACACCACGGAGAGCCAATGAGGTGTGTAGTTGTAGTAAACAGAAGCATAAACAGTGTTTGTCAGCTTTTATTTCTTATTACTTGGTGTTAAATGAATGTTGCTTGAGATAAATGTGGTGATTTTTAACCTCAAAGTCCAGCTCGAGCTCAAGGTACAGCTCTGTCATGAAGCTGAAAGACCAGTCAATAATGTAAATATGAGCCTGTGTTTTGTGTAGGCTGTTAGAGACACAATTCGAGAGGTCACTGTAGGGTCAGGCAGAGCAACGTGGTCGTATTTCTCACTCTTGCATAATTAAACAGTTTTTATCACTCGATTAAAACAACAGTTCAGTGACCATTCGTCCGTATGATGAGCTGGTATTGTCTGTACCCAAACACAGATCTACAGTGTTTTGCTAGAATCTATATTTTTTCCTTGAATAATAGTTAAGTTTTGTGCTTTCTGTGTATTTCTCTGTTAGGCAATTTGTCGAATGGATCAAGTTGAGATCCCAAGAATGATCAGAGTTTGGGATTGGTTCAAACTCCTCCAGCTGTCCTTCAGTCCAGTCTCCACCCAGATGCCCTGATGTTTCCCTGCAGGATTCAGCTCTGGTCACTTTTGTAAATCTTCATCACCATCTCTAGACATGGCGTGATCTACAACCTGCTTTTCTGCTTGTTCCCAATCATCTGATTGATCCTGAACTCTGCGGTCCACACAACACATTTATCTTCAACCCTATCCTCGCATTCCGTTCCACTGGCCTTGGTGGTGGAAGCCAACATAGCTGCTGGGCTACAGCGATGCTCGGCTGTCTCCTGCGAGGTAGGAGCATGTCTCAGAGGCTCAGCGTTTTTCTCCTACTCTTTGGCCTGGCCTGGTGTCTGCTGCTGCTGCACTACACCATTACACAGCCACGGCACCAAAGCAGCGCTGAACTCCGCCAACAGATCCTGGAGCTGAGCCAGCGCTATGTCAAAGCTCTCAACGCAGAGAACCAGGAGTTTGTACGGCCATTTAACCCCTCAATGGCTGGATACGGTAAGGCTCAGGGGCTTCACTGTTGGATGGTTTGATTTGTGTTCAGAATGTCTGTTCTGCTTTGTGTAATACAGCATGATGTAACTTCTGCTTTTTATCACTAATGCATACTCACTGGACTCCTTCTGTCCACACCATGTTCATGTAGTTACTTAATCCACCAATCATGTGGCAGCAGAGAAGTTCAACAGGACCTGTAGATTCAGGTCAATAGCTACACAATACAATTCTGGCAGATTTCAACATGACTGCGCACCAGTGGACAAAGCAAGGTCCATAAAGACATGGATGAGTGAGTTTGGTGTGGAAGAACTTGACCTCAACCTGATAGAACATCTTTGGGATGAATTAGAGCGGAGACTGCCAAAACTGAGACGTCTGCCTTTACATGCACATGAATGTAATATGGAGTTGTCCTGCCCCTTTGCAGCTATAACAGCTTCAACTCTTCTGGGAAGGCTTTCCACATGGTTTAGGAGTGTGTTTATGGGAATTTTTGACCATTCCTCTAGAAGTGCATTTGTGAGGTCAGGCACTGATGTTGGACAAGAAGGTCTGGCTCACAGTCTCCGCTCTAATTCATCCCAAAGGTGTTCTGTGGGGTTGAGATCAGGACTCTGTGCAGGACAGTCAAGTTCCTCCACACCAAACTCACTCATCCATGTCTTTATGGACCTTGCTTTGTTCACTGGTGTGCGGTCATTTTGGAACAGGAAGGGGTCATCCCCAAACTGTTCCCACAAAGCAAAATGTCTTGGTATGAAGCTGAAGCATTAAGAGTTCCTTTCACTGGAACTAAGGGGCCGAGCTCGACACCTGAAAAACAACACCTGAATTCAATGATTTGGAGGAGTGTCCCAATACTTTTGGTAATAAAGTGTAAGTAAAACTGGTGAGCCTTTCTTTCAGTGTCTGGTGTTTAGATTATCAGGGAGATGTGGGTTTTATGCTTGGGTTCATTGGTACAGAGTTAACCAGCCTGTGAGAGACTGTAACTGATATTAATCAATGATATTTTGTCTCCTTTCACCCCAGCTGATCTGAAAAGGACCATTGCTGTGCTATTGGATGACATCTTGAACCGTTTGGTGAAGCTGGAGAACAGACTGGATGCTACAATGAACACCTCAGTGCACAGCCCTTCTCACATAACAGGGACAGTCCTGCACAGACCCACAAAACAGAACGAATCAGGAACAAACGCTCACGGCAATCAGCCACAGCCTCTGACGTAAATCTGGGCAGCACCAGTGACACCAAGACTCATTATATTGTGTGCGTGTGTGAGAGAGATATATGAAATATGTATACAGATCCAATGTAGGCAGAGATGGTTTTATTTGTGTGTGTGTGTGTGTTTTTAAGAAAGCTTGCCAAATTGCTTTAGACTAGGTGTCTGCTAACCCGGAAATGTTCAGGCACAGATTTCATGTCTTCTTTTTCCTCATACTTTTTCATGAGAGGTAAGTTGACAGTGATGCACATTTCTGAATCGCAATACGCAGCCATTATATGAGGAATCTGGCAACCCAGCTCCCAGGACACTGATCCACAACTCACATCCACCTTAACCGTAAGCTGTCTACAGGGCATGTAATTCAGGAATAAAACGAAGAACTGAGGACAGGAAGCCTTTATTATCGCCACATATACACTATATTCCCAAAAGTTTTGGAACACCCCTCTAAATCATTGAATTCATGGGTTGGGCTTCCTTTCCAATGAAAGGAACTCTTAATGCTTAATGACAATTTCATGCTTTGTGGGAACAGTTTGAGGATGACCGCTTCCTGTTCCAAAATGACCGCACACCGGTGACCAAAGCAAAGTTCCATAAAGACATGGATGAGTGAGTTTGGTGTGGAGTCCTGACCTCAACCCCATAGAACACCTTTGGGATTAGACTGGAGACTGCGAGCCAAGCCTTCTCATCCTGATCTCACAAATGCGCTTCTAGAGGAATGGTCAAAAAAAATTCCCATAAACACACTCCTAAACCTTGTGGAAAGCCTTCCCAGAAAAGTTGGAGCTGTTATAGCTGCAAAGGACGGGACAACTCCATATTACATTCATGTGAATGTAAAGGCAGGTGACCCAAATCTTTTGGCAATATAGTGTACACAGTGGAATTCTTTCCTTCGCATATCCCAGCTAAGGGTCAGAGCACAGGGGCAGCTATGATACAGCGTCCCTGCTCCAGGGAGGGTTAATTGCCCAACAGTGCAGCTTGGTGGTGCTGGGGCTTGAACCCTGATCCGCCACCACTGCCCAGTAGTGCTGTATTTAGAATGCCGACGCATGATCGGCTCATTGGATGGATGGATGAATGAGTAGAGGCAGCGTTATTCCTATTAAAGTGTCCAGTGATGTTGGTGCAAATCTTTCCAGTCCTGCTCAGAGCTTTTAGGGTTTCCCAGTGCTGAAGCGTTCCTCATACCACATGGCTGTCTGTGTATTAAAACAAGTGCCATTATTAGTCTTAACAAGTCTTAATGTGTTCTCTTTACCTCGTTAGATTTTACCGCTATTTATTTATCACACACTTTATGCCAAGTCATCATGCTGCTGCTGCTTTACAGCTCCAGCATCTCAGCCTGCATCCTGAGTTGAATTTACTGTCTATATTTACTATACTGCCATCTCCCTGCTGAGCAGATTTTGGACACTCAAGGACTGAAAATAGAAATAAATCCAGACACTGGTTCACACTGATGGACTGTACTCTAATGAAATAATAGAATTGTAATGCAGACCATTAACCTGACCTTCAGCTTTAACACTGCTTCAGACATACAGAAGGTAAAATAATTGTGTGATATTAACGAGGACGCTTTAGAACAATGTGAATTGATATCATCATCATCATCATCATCATCACATGATTCAGAATTTGTCTGTAATTAAAACCAAACCGTATTTCAATGTGGATTAATGGCTCGTGAATCCCTTCTAATGGCAGCATTTGCATGTTAAATAAATGATGAATTATTCGGTTGTTTCAGAAGGTCATGTTCAGAGAGAAGTCGCCATTTGTATCATAAAACCTTTTTATCATATTATATTTTAATTCTAAAATTATACTTAAATATATCTTTCTGTACCCAAACGTGTACACTGTATTCATCATTTCCACCAAAAAAAAAATACATTCATGAGTTTCAGCATTTCAAGCAAGGTTTGTCTATTATATTTTAAGTTTAAAATAAAAAGAAAAGTTTGGAAACTTCAGTAGATGATACACTATGTTGCCAAAAGTTTTGGGACACCACTGCAAATCATTGTGAAAGGAACTCTTAATGCTTCAAGACATTTTGGACAATTTCATGCTTTGTGGGAACAGTTTGGGGATGACCCCTTCCTGTTCCAACATGGCCGCACACCAGTGACCAAAGCAAGGTCCAAGCAAGGATGGAGTTTGGTGTGGAGGAACTTGACTGACCTGCACAGAGTCCTAACCTCAACCCCATAGAACACCTTTGGGATGAATTAGAGTGGAGACTGTGAGCCAGACCTTCTCGTCCAACATCAGTGCCTGACCTCAAAAACACACTCCTTGTGGAAAGCCTTCCCAGAAGAGTTGAAGCTGTTATAGCTTCAAAGGGGTGGGACAACTCCATATTACATTCATGTGCTTGTAAAGGCAGACATCCCAAAACTTTTGGCAATATAGTGATGTGTTCAAAACCATCATAAAAACAGTAGGAACATGGTGTCGTTAATGAGCTGCGGTCACTTCCTGGGCAACATCTTCTCAGCCAGTGAGCACCCAGGAGAACCAGAACTCTTTCACACTACAGAAGCAATGAGGCAGCGAGACGTGAACAAGCAGAATATTTGTGTTTATCTCACTGGACACACACCTTGTACACATTGGATAGGAAGCTTGTGAGACATGGATTGTAGTTATTGATGGTATATAACTAAATAAAAAAATAAACGTGTCATGATTTGTGAATGAAAAAAAATCAGAATATTTATTGTTAATAAATTCACAACATTTCTAATTAATTTTCATTTTTGTTGTCTCGTATAGGTTTAATAAATTCTGTGAGTTTCCATGTGTTATGTACAGGAATGTCCACTAGAGGGAGCAATGTGACGCTTAATGAAAATGCTCATTGGCCCTGACTCCTGAACCTGCAGGTTTAATTATTCATTAGAAAATCAGGTTTAATTATAAACTGTTAATTTTAAACGACATTAAATAGGTTTAGAAATGGTCTTCTAATAAATAGTCATAAAGAGAGAAGCAAAGTTAGTGAGATCTCCCAGGTTAGAAGAGAGAAGCTCTTCACAGAATAACAGTAATGACATCCAGACTGGAAAAGTGGAAGGTTTTATTATAGCAGACTTTAACCTGAGTAAGCAGTGTCCTGAAGAGCAGACCGAAGACAAAAACTTGACTAGCTGAAAAGAAAAAGCCATGAAAAGCCATGTTTTGGTGTCCAGGTCTATTTTGGTGTCTTTAAGGTGTCCTCAGGTCTATTTATGTGTCCTTAAGGTGTCCTCAGGTCTATTTATGTGTCCTTAAGGTGTCCTCAGGTATATTTTGGTGTCCTTTAGGTGTCCCCAGGTCTGTTTCAGTGTCCTTAACGTGTCCCAGGTCTGTTTTGGTGTCTTTAAGGTGTCCCCAGGTCCGTTTTGGTGTCCTTAAAGTCCCAAGGTCTGTTTTCATGTCTTTCAACTGTCTCCTGGTCTGTTTTTGTGTGCTCAAGGTTTCCCCAGGTCTGTTTTTGTGTGCTTAAGGTGTCCTCAGGTCTATTTTGGTGTCTTTAAGGTGTCCCCATATCTATTTTGGTGTCATTTAGGTGTCCCCAAGTCTGTTTTGGTGTTCTTATGGTGTTCCCATGACTGGTTTGGTGTCCTTAAGGTGTCCCCAGGTCTATTTTGGTGTCCTTAAGGTGTCCTCGGGTCTATTTTCGTGTCTTTAAAGTGTTTCAAGGCCTTTTATGGTGTCTTCTGGTCTGTTTTTGTGTGCTCAGGGTTTCCCTAGGTCTGTTTTTGTGTGCTTAAGGTGTCCTTGGGTCTATTTTGGTGTCCTGTAGGTGTCCTCAGGTCTGTTTTGGTGTCCGTAAGGTGTCCCCATGTCTATTTTGGTGTCCATACGGTGTCCCCAGGTCTGTTTTGGTGTTCTTATGGCGTCCCCATGACTGTTTTGGTGTCCTTAAGGTGTCCCCAAATCTGTTTTGGTGTCTTTAAGGTGTCCCCATGACTGTTTTGGTGTCCTTTAGGTATCCTCAGATCTGTTTTGGTGTCTTTAAGGTGTCCCCAGGTCTATTTTGGTGTCCTTAAGGTGTCCTCTGGTCTTTTTGGTGTAATTAAGTTGTCCTCAGATCTGTTTTGGTGTCCTTAAGGTGTCCCCAGATCTATTTTGGTGTCCTTAAGGTGTCCTCAGGTCTTTTTTGGTATCTTTAAGGTGTCTCCTGGTCTGTTTTTGTGTGCTCAAGGTTTCCCCAGGTCTGTTTTTGTGTGCTTAAGGTATCCCCAGGTTTATTTTGGTGTCCTTAAGGTGTCCTCAGGTCTGTTTTGGTGTCCTTAAGGTGTCCTCAGGTCTGTTTTGGTGTCCTTTAGGTGTCCCCAGGTCTGTTTTGGTATTCTTATGGTGTCCCCATGACTGTTTTGGTGTCCTTAAAGTGTCATCAGGTCTGTTTTGGTGTCCTTAAAGTGTCCTCAGGTCTATTTTGGTGTCTTTATGATGTCCCCAGATCTGTTTTGGTGTCCTTAAAGTGTCCCAAGGTATGTTTAGGTGTCCTTAAAGTGTCCTCAGGTCTATTTTGGTGTCTTTAAAGTGTCCCCATATCTGTTTTTGTGTCCTTAAGGTGTCCTCAGGTCTATTTTGGTGTCCTTTAGGTGTCCCCATTTCTATTTTGGTGTCCTTTAGGTGTCCCCAGATCTGTTTTTGTGTGCTTAAGGTGTCCTCAGGTCTATTTTAGTGTCCTTAAGGTGTCCCCATTTCTATTTTGGTGTCCTTTAGGTGTCCCCAGATCTGTTTTTGTGTGCTTAAGGTGTCCTCAGGTCTATTTTGGTGTCCTTAAGGTGTCCCCATTTCTATTTTGGTGTCCTTTAGGTGTCCCCAGATCTGTTTTTGTGTGCTTAAGGTGTCCTCAGGTCTATTTTGGTGTCCTTTAGGTGTCCAGTTTTATTTTAAGTGCAATTAAAATAAAAGTGCAACGGGGGAGGTAAAAGCAGCAGCTGTGACCAGAGACAGGTCTCTTATATTGTTAAATCACTGGAATTCAGTTACTAATGCAGACTTTTTACACAGTTTACATTCACATTAATAATGGAAATACAAATGAAATGAATTGGAATGAAGCTGTCCTCTTTAGCTAGCAATAAGCCCAGAGACTTAGCATCTCCAGGGAAAGCATGAAATGTTAAGGCTTGCAGAACTGACACCTACGTCACACTGATAAACAGATCAGATGTAAACAGAAGGAGTAATGCCCATATACTCTTCCTCCAAAAGTAAGACAGCGCCATCTTGTGTAACGAGCCAAATTCACACCCGAACTCGAGCCTATACTTGACAACTAGCTAACCTCAGAATCTTTGCAGGGCAGCCTTTTTCTGCTAGTTAATTTATTTTATTTGTGCAAACATGATTTTTGGTTTCGTTTTAATAATATGCAAAATAATATGCAAAACAAAAAACTTAGCTATAGCAACATGACTAGCAGTGTTTAATCAAGACATTTTTGTTATTTATCAGTTAACTATTTCTAGTTACTAGCAATGACCCACACTGTCCACCAATATATACTCTAAGCTTCTGCAAACAAGTCTTTAAGGTGTCCCCAGATCTATTTTGGTGTCTTTATTGTGTCCCCAGGTCTGTTTTGGTGTCTTTATCGTGTCCCCAGATCTGTTTTGGTGTCTTTAAGGTGTCCCCATATCTGTTTTGGTGTCCTTAAGGTGTCCTCAGGTCTGTTTTGGTGTCTTTAAGGTGTCTCCCAGATCTGTTTTGGTGTCTTTATGCTGTCCCCAGATCTGTTTTGGTGTCTTTAAGGTGTCCCCAGATTTGGTTTTGTGTCTTTAAGGTTTCTCTATATCTGTTTTTGTGTGTTTAAGGTGTCCCCAGGTCTGTTCTGATGTCTTTAAGGTGTCCCCAGATATGTTTTGGTGTCTTTAAGGTGTTCCCAGATCCATTTTGGTGTCTTTAAGGTGTCCCCAGATCTGTTTTGGTGTTTTTATGCTGTCCCCAGATCTGTTTTGATGTCTTTAAGGTGTCCCCAGGTCTGTTTTGGTGACCTTAGGTCTGTTTTGGTGTCTTTGAGGTGTCCCCAGATCTGTTTTGGTGTCTTTAAGGTGTCCCCAGGTCTATTTTGTGTCTTTAAGGTGTCACCAGGTCTGTTTTGGTGTCATTAAGGTGCCCCCAGATCTGTTTTGGTGTCTTTATTGTGTCCCCAGATCCATTTTTTTTCGTGTCCTTAATGTGTCGCCAGGTCTGTTTTAGTGTCTTTAAGGTGTCCCAGGTCTGTTTTAGTGTCTTTAAGGTGTCCCCGGGTCTGTTTTGGTGTGTCTATGGTGTCCCCAGGTCTGTTTTAGTGTCTTTAAGGTGTCCCAGGTCTGTTTTGGTGTCTCTACGGTGTCCCCAGGTCTGTTTTAGTGTCTTTATGGTGTCCCAGGTCTGTTTTAGTGTCTTTAAGGTGTCCCCAGATCTGTTTTGGTGTCTTTAAGGTGTCCCCAGGTCTGTTTTGGTGTCCTTAAGGTGTCCTTAGGTCTATTTTGGTGTCCTTAAGATAAAATGGGAGCGTTGCATCAGGAAGGGCATCTGGGGTAAAAACCTGTGCCAAAATCAAATATGTGGATCAGACGATCGGCTGTGGCGACCCTCAATAGGGAGCAGTTGAAGGACAACAACTGCATACCATATGGTGAAAAAGGAAAGTCATTCTAGTATTAACATAAAGCCTAGTTTGAAGTAATCAGATGTTTGTGGTAAACCATCGTAGAAAAATTGTTTGTATCAGCTGCAGTCATCATGTTGGTTTTTAAAATGGTACCGTCCACAGTAATCTCATGTTCCTTTAGACTGTCCATGTCTCTTTATCCCCAGAAATAGGGATAAGAGCAGGAGGGGAACAGGAGAGCAGCTACCAGATGTTTCTGATGCAGTGAGTAGCTTCTCATTTCTTAAACAATCACATCGGAAGATGTATCCTCTGGTTGTGAAAAAGATGTTTCAGAAGAGTCAAATAAAAATAAAAATAAGAAAACAACTGTAGAATAGTGAAGAAAAAGGCTTCAACTTGCTAGGGAACATAAAGATTGGACTCTGGAGCAATGGAAAAAGGTCATGTCATCTGATGAGTCCAGATTTACCCTAAATCAGAGTGATGGTCACATCAGGGTAAGAAGAGAGGCAGATGTAGTGATGCAGCCATCATGCACAAGCCTGTAGGGGCAGTGTGATGATCTAGGGTTACTTCTAGGTTTAGCCATGTTATGTGTTCAAAACATGAGGTCAGCTGACCACCTGAATGACCAGGTTTTACCATCATTTTTTCTCCCTGATGACACAGGCATATTCCAACATTTGTTCTTCCCTGATGACACAGGCATATTCCAACATGACAATACCAGGATTCCTTGTGAAAGAGTGCTTCAGGGAGCATGAGACGTCATTCATATACATGGATTGACCACCACAACTTAACCCCACTGAGAAGCTTTGGGGTGAGTGCGCAGTGTTCTGACTCTCCCATCATCGATAAATTAATGCAATGGATGGACCACCCAAAACACTAGCTAGACATGGACGTTCTTCCAAACCAAAGCAAAAACAAGACCTGGTGAGGGACACCATGGTGAGGCCAGTGGTGACTCTGAGGCCAGGAGTTGAAGCTAAGATTAGAGTGACCAACCCAAGTATTTCAAGAACTCTGCATAACTGAGGACCATGGGAGTAATCAAGTAAAGATGTGGGTGTAAATGAGACCAGGTTCGAGATTCTTTTCAAAGTATCGTGTGTGGTGCAAACTTAACACACACCACAATTATCACCATCTCTGTAGTGAAACATGGTGGCAGCATCATGCTCCTCCTCTTGAGAACATGGACTTCTTTGAAAGGGAAACGGAAACTTTAGCTTTCAGCAGAACACTGATCCCAAAGCTATGCAGGAAAAGTTTAAAAGTTGCAATTTAACCAACATGAAGCAAGCAAATCTGGTGATAATCCCCCCAAACATTCTGCACACCTGGGAGGAACTTACCCCAACACCCATAAAGCTACAGCAACTGCTGCAAGAGGTGGTTGTATCCATACTGAAGGGGATTCTATACTTACATTATTCTTTATTCTATACTGATAAGCACTGATATTTTTGTTGATCTTGATAAAAGAGATCAGTGGAGCACTCTGTAAAGTCTCAGGAAGCAAAACTACACCAGGTTCTTCTCTGGTCAGCCAAGAACAAGAATCTGTGGCTCTCATTGATACAGACACACCAAAACTGGACATTAGATGACTGGAAAATGACCAGGTGTCCAGTTTTGATGAGTCTGTTTCCACCCTATACCTGTGGCTGAACGTTTTTTGCACCATCCTTTATAAACGCTAGAGACTGTTGTATGTGAAAATCTCAGAAGATCAGCAGTTTCGGATGTTTGGTCTGAAAATGTAGCTCTTGAACTGTGTGATTTTTTTTTGCGCTGCTCACTGCTGGAGGAAGATAAGCTGATTTCTAACTGTGTGAATATGCAGCCGTACCTAATAAAGTGGATGTTGCGTGTGTGTGTGTGTATACACAATTTATACAGTAGTTCCAGCTTTAACGTTTATAATCAGAAGATAAACCTGTGATTTGAACCTGAAGCTGGAACTGCTGTCTGAGATATGGTGCCATATGTTATTATTTAAAAAAATTATAATTATTATTTCATAATAAATAAATAAATAAACAAATTAATTAATAATAAATATATTTTATAACAATAATAACAACAAATATTTTTATTCTACATTTTATGACAGACAATCAAAAAGCATTTCTCTGCCTGACGTACGGGTGTCTAATGAAAATAAAATGATTATTTATCGATTCCGACTGTATTTTTGTAGGAAAATAATCGTCATGGACTATTTTGAAATCCCCCACATTATTAACACCCATGCCTCATTCTACAGCTCTGTTATAACTCTGTAAACATTTTTTATTGCCAGTCAGAATTGAACCTCAAAACCTCTAGCTACGTGAACCTGAGATAAACGTTATTCGATTGCTGTTATTAATATACACCAATAACTGAATTGAAAAATACTGCCATGTTAAATATTTGCCCATATCCAGAGCTATATTTTCTCCATTTAGCTATGAATTTTATTTTATTTTTTAAATATTGTATTGACATAATATTATTTGATTTTTTTTTTATTAAAAAAATATTTTATTTCTTTTTTTTTTTTAAATCAACATTGATAGAACTAATTCTGTCATTAAAAAAATAAATTAATTAAATAAACATTATGGTTTAAATTTTTCATTCCAACTTTATCTTTTTAGAAGTTATTTTATATTCTTCTTCCATCAAAATTGTAGATAGCTAGCTAGCTAGACAGATAGCTAGCTAGCTAGCTAGATAGACATGTGAATAGTTGTTGATCTGATTTCTATTATATATTATATTATTATGACTGTATTCAATCAACAGGAAAGCTTTTATTCAGCTATAAATATATTTATCTGAATTTTTTTTTACAGGATGTTTGTAAATCTCCTCAAGACAACATGAATAGTCTTTAATGACCAGTGTTTTTTGTAATCATGTATACTTCAAATTCCCTCAGATGCAATTATCAGTGCATTAATTCTAGCTAATACATTATTATTATTACAGCTTGATGAAATACGGAAAAGAATTCCAAAAACATATGAGGATTTGTTTCAGGATTGATTCCTGCGATGTAAAGCATAGGACAAATTAAAAAAAAAATTAAAAAATTCCACTTTAACCACTTTGTAAACAGAGAGATGTTGGAAGGATTTCTAGATTATTAATTATTATTATTATTAATTTAATTCCTAAACCAAAGAATGGTTAAAGTTTTGTGTTTAGTTTTATGCAATTGAGCTGGGTTATTTGTGTATTAAGTCTTAAAAAAAAGTGTCATTACATTAATTTATTTTACATTTTCGTGGCATTCATTTCAACGTATACTTGTTTATGCGAGATATTAAAAAAGAAAAGAAGAAAAAAGTTAAACGTTCATATTTTCTGTGAGGGATCTAACACGGTTTGTATATAACACGCTTTTAATCCCGAATGAATGTGAAGTGTTCAATTTAAAAATCCAGATTATTTAAAATAAATAAACATTACTAAACATATAGCTCTTTCTATAAATATTAAAATGATGTCCATAAAATAAAATTAAAATAGCCTGAGCACCACAGAATAATATGGAAGGAAATAGGAAAATAGTGAAAGGATTCTGCTAAAATTCAAGTAAATTAACCAGACAAATGTCCCAAATATTCCTTTATTAGGAAGTTAAATCATCAAATTGTTGATTTTTAACAGGTTTTATTTAGCTGGAAAGGTTAAACAAACAGAATTGGACTCAAGTTTACCAAACCGCCATTTTCTGCATTTTCATCCTATGGACCGACTACACTGAGGAAAAAAAAACTGAGGGAAAAGTGACGAAAATGTGCTAAATATTTACTTCAGGTGCAAATATGTGCAAATAAAAACCGAATGGATTCGTTCAAAGTCGAAAAAAAATCCGAAGTAGAAAGGAGACTTCTCGAGCTTTTGTAACTTTTCAGCAATATTTCCTTTCAATAGAATCAAACATGGCGCGCGCGCGCACTGAAAACATCCATCCATACATTCGGGTGATCACACCACCGGGAATCGGGTCTGGGCGGCGACTAGATCGGGGATCGATTCATTCCGATCTTTTGGATTCCAATACAACAAGTTAGCACGAAGAGGAAGAAGAAGAAAGACGGTCGACTTACAAAAGAGTTTATATAGTCCTAAAAAGGAGACGTTATTTCTCGCCATGCCATCAGCAGGCTGTTGCTCTAGTTGTTTGCCATATAGACGGTTCGAACTAAGTGTATAAGCTGATGTTTACGATGGAAATAATACCGGTTTCATTATTGCAAGTGTATCTGATACCGATATCAAATGTACACACTCTACTTTCCCACCAGAATCCCGTGTTAAATGCGCTTTAGCCTATAGAAAATGTCACTTCATCAAACGTTAACCTTGTTACACATATAAACACCAAGCCAACGACTTTCAACTATCGATTAATATAAACCTCGTCTTAATGATTTTTTTTAAATACACAAAGAATAACACTGTAATAATAATAATAATAATAATGATAATAAGAAGAATAAGAATAATAAGAATAATAATAATGCAAGAATTAAAGAGAAAGGTGTTTAAATATACATTAAGGTTAAATAGTCACCTTATTGTCAAACAAAACGTTTCCCGTTGTGTAGAAACTAACGATCTGGTTATGTACTAAGCTATCAGAGGAAGAATATTATGATAATAAATTTTTAAATAGAAACTCATCTACAAAAGGAAAAAAGAAAAGCGTTTCTCCCGCGCGGAAGGAGCATCGAATAGAACTGGAGGAAAAAAAAAGCAATGAATGAACATGACTGTGGGCCCCGGGAGGGGCGTGGCAAGGGGCGTGGAGCTGTCTTCTGATTGGTGTTTTATATCAACCAATCGGAGAACTTTGTGTGTGTGTGTGTGTGTGTGTGTGTGTGAGAGAGAGAGAGAGAGAAGAGAGAGAGAGAGAGAGAGCTAGAGAGAGACAGAGAAAGACAGAGAGAGAGAAAGAGAGAGTAAGGAAGAAAGAGAGAGCTAGAGAAAGAAAGAGAGAGATCAAGAAAGAAGGAGAGAGCTAGAGAGAAAGAGATAGCAAGAAAGAAAGAGCGAGCTAGAGAGAGAGAGACAGAGAGAGAGAGCTAGAGAAAGAAAGAGAGAGATCAAGAAAGAAGGAGAGAGCTAGAGAGAAAGAGATAGCAAGAAAGAAAGAGCGAGCTAGAGAGAGAGAGAGAGAGAGAAGGGGGTGGGGATTAACATTATGGTTGTTTTCTGTTTTTTAATTTCAAATTAAATTTTAAAATTTCTAATTAAAAATTCAATTAAAATAATTTTAAAAATGTAAATAAAATTTAAATAAACTTTTAACATAATAATTTTAAAATAATTTTACTCACCTTTCTATTTCATTCACAACAACAAAAGAAATATGTTAAATTATCTTTAAACATAACAGAGTTTAATACTTATACTAATTCATGTCTACTGCACATCCATTCACAACTCTTTTTCATTTCATTTAATGCTTTTGCAGACGGCTTTAGAGAAATGTGGATGCATTCATTCGTCTAGATATAACTATGCAGATATAAATGTGTGTTAGCTAAAAATAAACATGAATCACTCTTTCAGCTCTAATTATTGGGGTGAATGAACCGAAATAGAAAAAGCATTTTTTTTTCGTGTGCCAATTGTTCCTGCTTCCTAAAGTTGTATTCCTACAACAAGCAATACTCCTACACTTCACTATAAAGCCTAGGAATACAAACAGCTGCCAGGATCTCACAGAACTAATCCTGAGCCATTCTACACTGAACTTAAACACTGATATTGTCCCCGCCTCCCATAATACATTTGCAAGCCGTTAATATTAGAATTCAGTGGACATGAACATTCATTAAAAAAAAGAAGCACCTAAAAGACCCTCACATTCCTTACAGGCTTCAAACATGCAGCAGGAGGTTTTCACTGAAACCGTGCAATTTTGCAAGGTCTAGGACACTGAAAGAAAACACACACACAAACTACTATACAAATAGGTGAAGTGAATAAGACTGATGATCTCCTCATCATGGCACCTGTTAGTGGGTGGGATATATTTCGGCAGCAAGTCAACATTTTGTCCTCAAAGTTGATGTGTTAGAAGCAGGAAAAATGGACAAGATTTGAGTGAGTTTGACCAAAAGGCCCAAATTGTGATGGCTAGACCACTGAATCAGAGCATCTCCAAAACTGCAGCTCTTGTGGAGGTGATCCCGGTCTGCAGTGGTCAGTATCTATCAAAAGTATCCTTTAAGCCCATGGAAGCCCCAGCTCGCAACTTACAGGACTTAAAAAATCTTGGTGCCAGATACCACAGCACACCTGTCTAGTAGATCTACGGGTCAGGGCTGTTTTGGCAGCACAATATTAGGCAGGTGGTCATAATGTTATGGCTGATCAAGAAGCAAGGGGTAGTGCCATTCAAAAGTGTTATTATTTGAACTGTGTAAAATGTTAACATGATATAGGCAAGTAATGCAAATAGCATTCCGAGCCCTATGATGCAGGATGTGTCGTATGGCTCTCAGGCTCCGCCCACTCTGCCCCTATACGGCAGGCCTCCATAGGTTCTCTCCCCCCACCCCTCCACGCCACCTCCCCCCCGCCCTTCCCGTTGTGTACTGTGTAGCGGGCGCGCGCCACGCCGCTTTACTACATCACTGACAGCCAATCGGGAGCCAGGGAACAAAAAAAAAAAAAAAGTTCGGCGAAAGGAATTACTACGGGAAGTCCGCACGGAATCCCTGACAGTCCACACAGCCAGGTTTTACCTCAAATCCCAAAATATTCCCTTCTGAGCACACTTCCCTCCCACGAGAACCTTAATTGATCACTCACGTGCGGGATTGATTTGCAGTTTGAACACGTGGCTCACTGGAGAAAAAAAACGTAGTTTTTTTTTTTTTTTAATCCTATTGTCTTCCGTTGATTTTATTTTAAAGGAGGCGGCGCGTGCACGTGCGCCTTTTCTTCAGTTCGGACACGAAGATACACACACACACAAAAGTAGTTTTTTTTTTTTTTTTTTTTCTTCAATTGGGAGGACATGCAATAAGCTCTCGCAGGCCAGTGCGCAAATACACGTCCGTCATAATTCTTGTCTATCTATCCAGGCAGCTTTGGAGCGAGCGAGCGAGGAGAACACGCCCGCTCCGGCTGTGATAGACAGTGCGCCGCTCTCTCCCAGCACGCGACTAATAAAGGGCTCTGCTCTTTCCTCAACGCGGTCGCTCTTTTCTTTCTTTCTTTCTTTCTTTCTTCCTTTCTTCCTTTCTTTTTTTTGTACGTCAATATGAACAAGCTATACATCGGCAATGTGAGCGAGCAGACGAGCGCGCTCGACTTGGAAACTATCTTCGAGCAGTGGAAGATACCGTTCAGCGCGCCCTTTTTACTCAAAAGTGGCTACGCGTTCGTGGACTGCCCCGACGAAAAGATCGCGATGAAGGCCATTGACACACTTTCAGGTGAGAATTGAGATTTCATTTTATTTCCGCTACTTTGTATTCATGTAACAATGTGTGCACGCGCCTGCAAGGGAAGGGAGACGCGTCACGCGCTTTGCAACTGAGAAAGAGAGATGGTGTCTGGGGAAGTGTGTGGCGATTTGACCGGTTAGTTTAGTTTTTATTTTATTTATTTAAACGGCAGAATTTTCCGCGCCGAGGACACAAAGTGACCACTCTCTGCTCGAACAGGCCACATAAAGCCTTTCAATGAAAATCCGCTTCTGTGAATAGGCCTTACACCAAGTCAAATCAGTTTCAATTCAAACTCTTTACCCAAAGCTGTTTCTCCCTCACACTCTGTTTTATTTTAATGCTCTAACCTCGAGCAAGTCTTGTTCACCCTCAACACACAGGCCTATTGTCAATTGGTGCTTGAATTAATTTCAGATATACAAAACTATCTAATTTTGGGCTTTAAATCCAGCTCCATTGTGTTACTTTTGTCGCCGTCATGAATGCTTGACCCTCCAGGTGGTTGGGTTTGGGTTTGGCGTGAAGTCGGTTCCTTGATTGAAGATTTAAGCATTTTAAGATGCACACTATCCGTTAATTAGCGTTTAATGTATTGACGATGTATAGACTTTATTTTTTTGTTATTTCCGTCCCTTACTAAAGTCAGGGTGTTTTTCGGTGTGCTCGTGAGGCCTGGCCTGTGAGCTCGTGGTGCAGGGGGCAACTTTGTCTTCCATGTTTAACCTCCAGGAACTAGCGAGGATATCTCTTTCTTTCTTTCTTTTTTAATTGATTTAGTAAACCATTTTGCACCCACCATGTTTCATTTCCATGAATCAATTTTCAGTTACACGTATAATAAATAAAAAAAAAAGTGTATATATATTTAACGGTTTCACTTCAACATTTTTACGAGTTGATTTAAAATAACATTTTTAAAATTTTATTTATTTATTTATTATTTTTTTTATTTTTCAGGAAAAGTAGAACTTCACGGAAAACTTCTAGAGGTAGAGCATTCGGTCCCCAAGCGCCAAAGGTAATTAAAATTCATCAACTCAATCTCTAAACTCTAGATTCTTTTCCCTTTTTCCTCGTAAATAGAAAATTGGCGTCTTTTTTGGGTTTGAAATATTAGTTTTGGGGTTAAATTATTTAGGTGAGCTGGTTTTTTGGGAATGTAAATTAGAATTTATTTTTGTCCTGACCTGGGCAGAGTACAATGAGCGAGAAATGTTTTTAAAACCTTTTACACTTTTGTATGCCTTAAACAAATACATTAATGTTAGTGATCATTTTAATAAATAACTCGTCGGGAAAGGCCGTAAGGAATCCAGCACAAGGCTTCAACAAGGCCAGGCTATTTTTTTTCTTTCCCTGTGGTGACCATTTAAGAAGGAACTGCTTTTTCCTCGTGTCCTCTCTCGCTTCCGCTTGGGTTTTGCTCATGCGCAGTGTGTCAACTCCCCACAGCGCCCTGATACAGAAGGGTTCGAGGCCTAGACGTGCAAATTTGATTAAAAAAGCCCGTTTAACAGTAACTTCCTCTGTCTATTATGATGATGTGAATGTGAATATTTTCATGGTTATGAAGGGTTTGGTTGGTTTTTTTTTCGAACTGCAAGCGAAAGAATATTTCTCTACATAAAGCTGATATGAATGGCGCTAAAGCGCATGCGTAATGGTGCGACGTGTTTTAACGTTTAATGCTCCTGAGGTAAAATGTCCGTATACAGGCTTAAACTGGGAAAAGCTGCTCCTTAAAATGGCGACTTGTGGAGATCTGGCTACAATTAAATCTAGCCACGCCCTGAAAAAATTGTTCCCTTTATATTAGCTTGAATGGTTGTATAGGTGGGCAAAAAAAAATAAACAAACAAAAAAACACTGGCCAGGTGTAATTGTTGCTACAGTTTATGAAAATGTAATCCAAAATGGCGTCAAGTGCCATTATCTAATGTATTATTATTAGTAGTAGTAGTGGTGATTAGTCTGAGTGATGTGAAAGTATATTGAGTTCACTGTGTGTGTGTTAGAGGTCGTTTGTATGAACAAAGGTGTGTGTGTGTGTGTGTGTTAGGTCACGTATGTGTGTTTGGATGTAGTACTAACAAGAGTGATGAATGCTGGGAAATCTGCTGTATGTGTAGCTGACACACAGCACGTGATTTTTATTTATTTATTTATTTTTTTAGTGCACTGATTTGTCTTCCTTTTTTTGTATGAAAAAAAGGATCATGGATAGCATTATTTTATCTTTTTTTAATTTTTTATTTTTAAAATGCCTTTTTCAGAATGAGGAGTCAGTAATAAATTCATAATTCAACCTGGATTGTGTTATATTTCTGCAGGTTAAACACTGGGCTTTGAGTCACGTGTCGCTGGCTGGCTTAAATAGCCGTTGTGTGTCTGTGTGTGTAGCTGGATTTATGCAAGATATATGAAAGTGTAGGGAAGACATTTTTATTTGAAACACACCCAGTGAAGAATTTGAAGACGTTATTGACACGAGCAATTTTTCTGTAGTGCATTTGAGATTTTTTTAAGAAGTTTCTCCACCTCAAGTAGGATTTCTTATTACGAGAGGTTCAAAGCTTAATAATAATAATAGTAGTAGTAATAGTAATAATAATAATTAAAAAAACATCTTTATTATCTCATGCATCACACACTTTTTTTTTTTTTTCCTCTCCAGATGATTGACCTTAACATGAAATGACCTTTTAATACACACATTGTTTTTATTTTTTGTTTTTAATAGTCTAGTTAGGTTGTGTGCATTTTTAAAAAATTGTTTTACTGGGAATTTGCTGTGTAGAAATTAGTGTATTTATAGTGGACAAAATGCGTAGCGATAAATATTTGTGTGGGGAAAACTGGACAAATCGGGTCATTTGAATAATTGTGCGAAATGTAGGATTTTATTTTTCTTCATTTTCAGTGAAAGGTTAAGTGCATCGTGTAACCGTTCCTCTATTTATTTAGTCTTAAGTGTTAGCGAGGTTTTATAGTATAGTATCCACACACACACACAATGAATTCATGTCTGTAGGCTAACCTGTCACTATAGTAACCATACCCCACCCCCGGGCAGAAGGGGACTCTGCAGGCCTGAAATGGGGCACTGAGAACTCACCCATCCCCTACACACACACACACACACACACACACACACACACACACACACACACACACACACACACACACGTTCTCCACACTCACTCCTATAAGTTAATCCACCAGAGAAGAATGGACTGTAATGCAGGTCAGAGCTAGACCTGCTAGTTTTCTAGGAAGAAAATGGTAAAGAGAGACATATATGAGCGGAAGCCTAGCTTTTGTAATGGTGGATATTTAAGGTCCAGGTTGTAATTTAATGGTTATGGTGTAATTCTGCAGGGTTTGCAGGTATTAGACTGTTAACAGGGGGAAATGTTTTGTAGTGACCAGTGCCACACACACTGAAAGGGTGAAGAGTACAGGTGTAGATGTATAATAGATATTTCTATTGAAATGATACACTGATTTATAATAACAGGAGATTTTATTAAATATAGCTGTTGGATCTGGAGATTTTTTTTTTTTTTTTTTTTTTACCCAGTGTGCTGATCTGAAACTGTAATTATTCCTGTATATGATGTATTTTTATCATTTTGCCGTTCAGCTGTGCACCATTGTTGCTTTTAAACCAAAAAAAGCAGGTTTTATATGCGTGTTAATATATTGAAAAGGTTCACACAGCAAGAGAGACAAATCCAAAGCATTTCTATCGACTCGCAATCTTCAGTTGCTTTCTAACATCTGACTGACCAGGGCCAGTGAGTAACTCTAGCTTTTCCATATCTCTGTTGATTGCCTTAGGGCATGTCCACACATTGAACCCCCCACCCTACCCCCCGCCCCACACACACGATTTTAAAGAACATAATTTCTATCCATTTCCGCCTTCCATTCGCACAGAGACGACGTTTGTAGTCGGCGAAAACGTGTATCTTTTCGAAAACGCTCTCCGATGTGGATAAATTCAGTGTGGGCTGTGAAAATGATGAGTTTTTAGTCCCATGACTAGTTCAGCTAAGATGCTGGACGACATCGTAGAGCCGGAAAGTATAAATAAACGGCAGGTGGAAATGACGTAGGTGGAAGCGTCTTGCATTTGGACTCGGGCGCAGTACAGGGACGTAAACGTTTTCAGATGTTTCAGTGTGGACGTCCAACTTTTGGGAAACGATTGAAGACGATAATGTGGACACGGAGCGTTTTTATTCAGATTAGTGTAGATGTAGCTGGAATTAATGAACACACTCCTGGAAATAATAATGATGACAAAGCTGTTAATGACTCTCTCTGATGATTAATAAAATGTTTAATGTGTTTTCAGAAGAAATGAGTAGAAAGCGTGTTGAATTGTGAACTATTTTGTGCTATATGTGCATTTGCAGATATGTATAGAAAAATCTATATATGGACTTTGGAAATGTGAGCGTTTCGGGCTGTTCAGAACCAGAACCAGAGCTCCAGGTCCACCAAGCTGCCACTTCTGGGCCCTTGAGCAAGGCTGTTAACCCTCAGTTTGCTCAGTTGTGTAAAAATGAGAGAAAACGTATGTCGCTCTGGTTAAGGGCATCTGGCAAATACCAGAAATGTAAATGTAGGTATTGCACACAACAGAGAAAACACTCTAGTCCAAAACAGGAAGCTGTAAAACTCAGTTGTTTAAAATTGTATTGTTTTTTTTATTAAAAAAAGTATATTTATACTTTTTATACAGTCTGCACTGTAGTGGCTCTTCAGAATCACACTGCTAATTTTGTCAGATTTTTGTCTTAAACCTGCTCCCTTCGTTTTCTACAATAATTTAAATCATTTTGTACTTTTTAGTGAATCTTAAAGCTTCATAGAGATACAAAATTCCTTCCAAATTGCCTTGGACCATCTACATTAAACACGAACCGTGTACACTATACGTTGTGATCATGTACTGTACTTCAGTATTTAGACCGGTCACTAGGCCTGACCGATGGTGTGCTTGAATGAATGTTCATGTGCTTCAGGCTTTTCATTGTCGATGGTCAGTGTGTGTGTTTGGGGTTCAGTTTTGATGTCCTCGTTATCTCTACAGCTTTTGGAAACCCACCTTTTGTCCAGTTGTGACAGCTGACCAGATTACATCGCGAGTGAAACCTTAACTCTCCGGTTTATAATGAAGGATATGAGCGAAACCTAAACCTTCGTAGGAACGTCTTCAGATCGATCACATGTCCTGTTTTAGTCTTAAAATATGTCTTTATATTTGACGAATTTGTGTATTTAAATTTTTTTTACTGTATAATTGTGATTTAAAGCAAGACGTTACTTGTTTCTGCATCGGTGTGCCTTTTAATAGCCTCTCTTGCATATCTCTTGATCTTCACACCTTTTTTGTTTGGTCAGGTCAGTAAGTGAAATTAAGCGGTCAGTAAAATGTTTATAATGAACACTGAGCTCCGCTTCATTAGGTTTGTTTAATTCCTTCATCCTACAGCGGTGTAAAAATAAAAATACAAATTTCTAGACACTTTGAGTCTCAACAAAACCCTGTCAGTGATTCATTTATGAATGTTAATGTTATTTATTTGCTCTGAAAGGATTTTATTTTAAATTCCATTTTTTCTGTCTCTTTCTTGCTGGTGATCGGTAATGTCAGGATTTCCCTCTGAATTTATGTCTCTCTTACATTTCTCTCCCAGGAGCTGTAAACTGCAGATCAGGAATATTCCTCCACACATGCAATGGGAGGTGAGTGGACTTTTTTTTTTTTTTTCTTTCCTGAGTCGGAATTTTGAGTTTTCAAAAAACTCTGTGGATCGATCTCAGACCCGTGTGTGGGGTTTAATTTTCAAGCGCTCTCACTTGATAGACTTCCCAAAAATCCAGTGCTCTCATCTTTTAAGACTAACGATCGAGATTATGCATTTAAAAGTGGATATATTCTTACACTGGCTTTAAATCACCTGCGTTAGAAATTTCGGGAAAAATAGCATAATATAGATATGTACTAGTGTATAATAAATTTGATCTAGTTATATTTACAGTATGATTTTAATTCTGTGTCGGACCATTTTCTGGTCAGTGAGAAGTTCCTGATCTTTTAGCTGGACTGACGTCTGGACTGTTCTGTGTTGGTCTTGTTGCAGGAGGTTTCACTCTCGCACACCTGTGGTTGAGCAAACCACTACAAGCTGACATTCGGCTGACCGATTTAAGTCCCTATATGACATGATTGACCATATGGAGGAAATATCTATCCGTATCAGTAACCTTGACTCCTTGTGTCAGTGAAAATGACTTGATCTTTTAGGTTTTTTAAAAAGCACTGCTGACCTGCAGATTTATTGCAGCCAAGTGGCTATTTAGTGCTCTGTAATGTGGTGGATTTAGTAAGGCTTTTAAAGTATCCAGGCTTTAATACTGTCACAGTTTTATGTACTTCGTATCCAAGCCATTTTTCAGAGGCTGTGTTGTGATTTTTGGTTAATTGTATCTAAGCAGAATAAAGCACTTGGACGTTTCTGCTGCGCTTTGTTGGCTGAATACTGAAATTCTGGGTTCAATTGTGAGTTGTATTTAATTTTATTCAGGCATGCCTTCAAATATCAGTTTCTTGCTAACAGCACTGTTTCTCCAATACACTGCTCACAGCACACCTACCCTGACACCTACAGAGTGTTCCTTTTATTATGGAAAGGAGGAAAATCCTTTTTAAAGAGGAATAATCCGTTTCTTATAAATTGTGATTTTTTTTAGATTGACTTTTATAACAAAGCATTCGGCCGCATAAACTAATCCTGCCCACAGAAGCCAACCCTCAGGGGGCCGTAGGGTCAGTGCGCTGGCATCGTCCTGCTTGGTATTTCAGGTTCAACCCCTGAATAGAATAACATTTAAGTCAGGTAAACTTCAGGGATATCAGTCGGTCCAGTTAGGAAGAGAATGATTTGGTGCAAATAAAAATGACAACAGCAAGACGAGCTCCAAAAAGGGAATGTTATTGCAGCTGGTAGCCACGTAATTGCTCTCAGATTCGTCTCTTTGTCTTTTGTTTTGGTCCTTGTCACTACTTGCAGCATGAGACAGAAACCTGCAGCCCTCTGGGATGGCACATCCATCTGCGTCATCACAAGGAGGTTTGTTTCGACTCCCAGTACAGTTTCAGAACATGGAGGAGATGCTGGGAGACCTGAGGAGAACTAGACAGGACTGTAGAAGGGCTTTGTGTGAGGAGAACTGCCAAAGATGTATAGCAGGCTACTGGTGTGCATGTTTCTAATGGAGATCTCTCCTTGAAAATGTTTTATTTGCTTGCGGAACAACACTGTGAAGCTTTGTGAACCTCCAGTGACGTCCGTTCTCTTTACAGATTAAAGCAGGTTCACGCTGAGCACATGTGACTGATATGAGAGTCAAAGTTCCTAAAAAATCCTTAAACATCTTATAGTTTTAATATTGATCAACAAAAACTCTCTCGCCAAGAATATAGCCATAGAAGCTGGCATGGCGTTAAAAAAGAAAGATATGACAGTCTGGTCATCCAGCAGGTCTGGTTTGGTGGTGGGTTATTCTCCTCGCTCATCCATGTCTTTATGGACCTTGCTTTGTGCACTGGTGTGCGGTCATGTTGGAACAGGAAGTGGTCATTCCCATAAAGCATGAAATTGTCCTAAATGTCTTGGTATGAAGCTGAAGCATTAAGAGTTCCTTTCACTAGAACTAAGGGGCCAAGTCCAACCCCTGAAAAACAACACCTGAATTCATTTATTTGGAGGGGTGTCCCAAAACTTTTGGCAATAAAGTGTATCTAAGTAAAGATTTTCAACTTGAAGATTTTATCTATCAAGATTTAACGTGTGATTTTTTTTTTTTTCCTAAAACATTTTTTAAGCACGTTGTAGGACGTTCCTCAGATCAGCGTCCATTTACTGTAAAGCGTTGGAAAGACGATTAACTATTACTTCCTAAATTCTAGTATTTCTGGTTAAAATCTCATCTCCTGTTGGCCAGAATCTGATTTCTGAGCACTAATATGCAAATCTGCTAATTAAATTCAGAGGCTTTGTTTTTTTTAAGACAGTAGTTGCTGGCATTTTGGTGCAATTTTTATTGCTTTCGATATGTTAACTGTTTAAGTACACACTTACAGAAGGGACATTTTTGATAATCACACATTCTGGCTTCCTTTGGTTCCCCTGGTTTCTTTCTCGCCATCAGTTATATTCCTGAAAGGCATGTGTCAGACCGTTTCACACAAAGGCAGCCCGGTTGCGTGAATGTGTTACTTGTGTCCTGTATCATCAGCAGAAGTCACCAGAGATGAGAGAAATGTGCACACATTGAGTGATTTCTGTATTTAAGGGACAGTAGTGAAGCTGACCAATCACTAGCTGGTCCACTAGTGTCTCATAAAGGTCTGTTATTTTTTTTTCTAGAGGAAGATTGTGAAACAAAAGCACTAGAAGTGAAATATAAAGCGTCTCATAAAGCGTTTTTTGCACGTCATCCGTGAGCAGCCCGTTGTAATGGTGGTTTGTTTAGTTTCTTCTGTTATCATAATCCTTTTGTTGAATGGTTGAAGTTCATCCTGGACTAAAATGTGAAGCATCAGTGTAGCACCCTGTCCAGACATGCTGCAGAAACAACTGTGCAAATGAGTAGTTTGGTGCCAAGATAAGACGAAAAATGAACACTGTGAGAGAGGGCTGTTTTTATTTTCTGACAGTCAGAAGCCAGGAGCTTTTGTGAAAGCGCTTCCCGAGCTGTGACGTCTAAAATCCAGGTGTATTACCTGCTTGTAATTTGGGTCAAACCATTTATGAATGAATCTTTAGCTGCACAGCTTCTATTTACTACTTCTATTTTATTTCCTTCTATTTTACTTCTTTTCATATATATATATGAATATACACACAAGTCTTGATTGGTTTGCTGCATTTTGTTCAGAATATTTTTGTTTAGTGCTTGGAGAGCAAATATTTGAAGGCGAACTCTAAATGGCTCAGATTTGTAAGAAAGAGTGCCAATTAATTCCATATGTAGGAATATGTTTACGTCCAGGCCGAGAGCTTGCTCGCTTTACAGCATGTGCTTGTGCGCAACGGCTAGGAGCAGTAGGAGCTTTTGTGCCGTCAGCTAGTACCCGTATGTGGCTTATGCTATGGTGTAGCAAAGAAAGGCCCCCTTTTCACTTCCACTGTTTAGGCAAGCTCAGTCTGGCTTGGATTATAACCCACTGCCCGCTCTCTCGGCGTGTGCACTAACCCCACCCTCTATACACATGGCACCAGCCAACCAATAGACAGGCTTTAAACGCTTGACTGCTCATGCAGCCAATGACTGGAGCTCCTCAGTGGCAAGAGAGATTCCATAGTAAGTCCGGCATCAGCCAATAGGAGGACGTGTAGCGGAGAGCGGAAGTGTGGATGTATAGAGGGGCATGTGCTTCTAGGCCTCGAAGGCGCTGCTCGTTCTTTCACATGGAAATGCAACTAACTAGCATTCTGTTCAAAACAAGAAGTATCGTGCATTCGCTCAGTTCTGTCACTCGGTCATTTCACAAATCATGTTCCAGACACATTAGCTATTTAATAACAAGCCGGTCCAATTGAACAAAATGTAGACTCAATAATTTGATATGGTTTTTTTTTTTTTTTATTTATTCATTGTTTTTCTTGTTTTTTTATGCAGGTGTTGGATGGATTATTAGCTCAGTATGGCACTGTGGAGAATTGTGAACAAGGTTACTACATTCACCATTATCCCATAACACACTAACTCCTCTACAACAAGGTTTTTAGCTGGATAATATTCTTTGACCCTGACCTGTTTATCCGATCAGGATGTTTTTTGATTAGAGACCACAAAGCACCGTCTCCTGAATGATGGAAATGTGTTTGGTGTTTTTTTCCCCCCCACTCTGTAGTTAACACGGACATGGAGACGGCCGTAGTGAACGTGCGTTATGCAGATAAGGAGCAGGCCAGGCAGTGAGTACTCTGCTTTCTGTCATCTGGTGTGACTGGTCCATGTGTGAACTCGTAGCTGCTGCCACCTAATGTCAGATCTGAGGCATTGCAGGATTCGTCATGTTTAGTGCTAATGTACATCTTAAACCCTGAATTTACTCATCAGCCTTGTTGAGGTTTCTGCTTTTATATTTCTAACACATCTTTGTTTTTATGACGTCATGGCTCTGTAAATTTGTTTTTAATGCAATCTCGGTTTGCTGCTGATGTGACGAGGTTTAGGAAGATGTCCCGTCCACCTTGCACTCACACTATGTTCTTCCCTGTCTTTAGAGCAGTTGAGAAATTGAACGGTTTCATGATGGAAAACTATGCACTGAAGGTCTGCTACATACCAGACGAGACCGTGCTGTCTGATCCCCCGTCTATGGGCAACAGGAGAGGAGGGGCACTACGTGGGCCGCCACGCCAGGCCTCACCCTCTCTGGGAACTCGCCCTAAGCTGCAGTCTGACATTCCACTGCGCATTCTCGTGCCCACCCAGTTTGTGGGTGCCATCATCGGCAAAGAGGGTGCAACCATCCGCAATATTACCAAACAGACACGCTCAAAGTAAGCTTGATTTTTGGTTGTGTCCACAGGTCTTGGCCATGTAGAATGTACTTTGTTTTTAAAAAAAAAAAAAATAGAAAAAAAGATATGATTTGGTTATACACTATATTGCCAAAAGCTTTGGGACACCCCTCCAGATCATTGATTTCAGGGGATTTTGACGGGTTGGGCTTGGCCCCTTAGTTCCAGTGAAAGGAACTCTTAATGCTTCAGCTTCATACCAAGACATTTTGGAAAATTTCATGGTTTGTGAGAACAGTTTGGGGATGACCCCTTCCTGTTCCAACATGACCACACACCAGTGCACAAAGCTAGGTCAATGATGAGCTAGTTTGGTGTGAAGGAACTTGACTGGTCCTGACCTCGACACCTTTGGGTTGACCTTTGAGTGGAGACTGTGAGCCAGACCTTCTCGTCCAACATCAGTGCCCTGACCTCACGAATGCGCTTCTAGAGGAATGGTCAAAAATTCACACTCCTAAACCTTGTGGAAAGCCTTCCCAGAAGAGCTGAAGCTGTTATAGCTGGAAAGGGGCAGAACAACTCTATTACATTCATGTGCATGTAAAGGCCTGGCTCAGTTTCTGCTCTAATTCATCCCAAAGGTGTTCTATGGGTTTGAGGTCAGGACTCTGTGAAGTTCCTCCACACCAAACTCACTCATCCATGTCTTTATGGACCTTGCTTTGGTCACTGGTGTGCAGTCATGTTGGAACAGGAAGGGGTCATCTCCAAACTGTTCCCACAAAGCATGAAATTGTCCAAAATGTCTTGGTATGAAGCTGAAGCATTAAGAGTTCCTTTCACTGGAACTAAGGGGCCGAGCTTAACACCTGAAAATACCTTGAATTCAATGATTTGGAGGGGTGTCCCAAAACTTTTGGCAATATAGTGCATCTGTGGACATTGGTCAAAAAGCAGCGCCCTGTTCTAGTAATATTACATGCATTTGTTACTTATTACTTACTCATTGTGTTTTTTCCCTCCTCTCCTTATGCTAACATGCAGAATCGACATCCATCGTAAGGAAAATGCAGGAGCAGCAGAGAAACCCATAACGGTCCATTCGACTCCAGAAGGTTGTAGCTCAGCCTGCAGGAGCATCATGGAGATCATGCAGAAGGAAGCCATGGACACGAAAATGTCAGTTGATCATCTTATCCATTTCCTTTACAGATACTAGCTAACAAACTGACCTCATTATTGATTTTAATCTGTCCTTCACTGTCTCCTCATTGTGTCTCACGTTCAGCACCGAAGAGATTCCTCTGAAGATTTTGGCTCATAATAACTTTGTGGGGCGTCTGATCGGAAAAGAGGGACGCAATTTGAAAAAAATCGAACAAGACACCGGGACCAAGATCACCATCTCGCCGTGAGCGGTGTTAACAAATTGCATTTACATCATGGTGAGTATGTACAGATGAGCAAACTTTCACTTTTATTTTTCCTTCTTCAGTCTCCAGGACCTGACTCTTTATAACCCTGAGCGAACGATCACTGTGAAGGGCTCGATAGAGGCGTGTGCCAGGGCTGAAGAGGAGGTCATGAAGAAAATCAGAGAGGCTTATGAGAACGACGTGGCCGCCATGAACGTACGTCGAGAGGACGCGTTTACTCACCACGCGTGTTTTTAAAATAAGATGATCATCTATCTCCTCATGTGTATATGCAGCTCCAGTCTAATCTGATTCCCGGCTTGAATTTGAATGCTCTGGGGCTTTTCCCGGGTGGAACAACAGGAGCGATATCTCCCACTATGACACCAGGACCTCTGTCTGGAGCACAAGCTGGATATCCATCATTTGGGGTAAGTCTAATCATTGCATCCTTTTACTTTTAGTCTGAAGAAGGAGCAGATCTGAAGAGTTTTCTAGTTTCAAGAAGCACTCTATTTTGCGAGATTTGCTTTTGTGGGGTTGTGTAAAGACTAATCTGGGCATGTGTAGGTCTCCAGTAAGCGGCTGTTTTCGACACACTGAGTATTTTGTGTTAATCTGTAGTGGAGTGATTGTGCTAGTGTGTGTAGCTTGCAGCAGGGATGCACTGGAAGGCGACGGCGTGTCTTTGTGTTAATGCGTGTTTCTCCTGTAGTGCAGTGTGTTTCCGACCAAGGTTCCATTTTGGTCCTTCAGCAGTAGCCAGTCCTTCACTGTAAGTCCAGAAAAACCCACTGCACGGCTGTTGGTTGCGCTCTCTGAAGGGTGTTTATTTATTTTTCTGTGGCCTATGGAGTCCCAGAAGTAACACGGCTGCAAGTTTTTGACATGAAGCTGGACCGGGTGATGGCTTGACCTGAACCACCTGCACCATCTAATACCCTAAACTGGTGACCTTTGCATGTGTGGACCAGCCTGTGTGTGTGTGTGCTTGGAGACTTGATTGCTTGATAAAATGTGCTTTCTAACATGCTTCATACCATATAAAGGTTTGGCTGTGTAACGTATCGGAATGCTACCGGTCATGTGACTTCACCTTGCCTGGCTTTAGAGGTCAACGTTTCCGTGCAATCGGTCTTGTTCTCACTCAAAAGAGGAATGTGGAATCAGTAAACGTCCTGCAAGTTGTCTGAACATTTTTTTGTTTTGCCTATGAGATATAATCCTCCATCCACAGGCTCTACACAAATTCTGCTTGGGGCAGAAAAAGAAATGCTGCTCCACGTTTTTAGGAAATTCTGTCCACACTTGGATCCCACACAGTTGATTTTAAAATAACACTGAACCTTTTACTTCATTTGATGTCAGGATAACGTGTGTGAGAGAGAGAGCTGAGGATCTCAAATGTAAGGTCTGATGTTCTGTACCATGTGTTATACAGTGGGGTCCATAAGTATTTGGACAGTGACACCATCTGTGCTATGCCGCCACGATAGTTTCAAAACAAGGCAATCAAGAGGTCAATGAAGTGTAGATACACTGATCAGGCATAATGACCACCTGCCTGATATTGTGTTCCCAGCCCTGACCTGTCGAGGCATGAACTCCACTAGATCCCTGAAGGTGTGCTGTGCGCTCTGTGGTAGCAGCAGATCCTTTAAATCCTGTACATTTGGATACTATTGGATACACTCTATGGGATACACACAGGATACTTTTGATAGATACGGACCACTGCAGACCCCACAAGAGCTGTAGTTTTGGAGATGCTCTGATCCAGTGGTCTAGCCATCACAATTTGGCCCTTTTGGTCAAACTCGCTCAAATCCTTACGCTTGTCCATTTTTCCTGCTTCTAACACGTCAACTTTGAGGACTTGCTGCCTAATATATCCCACCCGCTAGCAGGTGCCATGATGAGATTAGTCTTATTCACTTCAGTGTTATGGCTGATCAGTGTATATTCAGCTTTAGTTAAAGTGGTTTAACAAATGTACTGCATTACAGCATCAATATACTGTTCAAAATTAATTGGACAATTGATGAGGCCTGTTTCCTTGTTAAATTTATGGACCTGACTATACATAAGGTCTTATTTCTTTTTTTCTTTTTTTTTTATATACATATATATGAATATATGTACAGTGACTCTCTTTGTCAGCAGCAGCCCGAGTCGGAGACGGTGCATCTCTTCATCCCTGCGCTGGCCGTGGGTGCCATCATCGGGAAGCAGGGCCAGCATATAAAGCAGCTCAGCCGTTTTGCTGGTGCATCAATAAAAGTAGGTGATGAATTAAAAATTAATTTATTAAAATTAATTCATAAGTGTTTATCCACGTTTTCATTCATAATTCCTCTCTGTAGATCGCCCCAGCTGATGGGATGGACGCCAAGCATAGGATGGTCATTATTTCAGGACCACCAGAGGCCCAGTTCAAGGTACTGGATTCTTGAGAAGCCCTCGGTCAGCCAACATGATTCAGTTTAGTAGGTCTAGGATCAAGGTTCTTACAGTTTTTGTTAAATTAATTGAAGCTCATCACTTCACTTTCAGATCCTTTGTGGTGGTGTTTACAATACACTATTACACAAGCGTCACTGTCCAAATACGTATGGGCTGAATGTATACATTTGTCAGGCACACTTTTAAACTGACAGGTAAAATTTTTATAATTTGTAAATTTTTATGATTGTATAATTGTTGATCTTAAAGGGCAAGACTGCTAGAACCGGGACTCAGAATGACTTCATTTCGACTTGGGCTGACCCAGCCTGGTTTTTTTTTCTTTTTTTTTTTTTCCCCTTCTCTTCAGTGATGAGTCAATAGTGCCTCCATCTGGCCAAAGAAAGTGAGACAAATCTCCACGCTTTTATTCTGGGAAGGGAATATTTGCGTCTGAAACTGGAGTACAGAGGGAGTCCCTGAATGTTCAGTGATGTGATGTAACCCTCACACTCCAGTACTGGCACTTTACACACTCCTCACATGCAGGATGACTCGGTTTTATTCATGTTCATGACTCCTGTACTGAACACCTCACAGGGCATGATGGGTCAGAGTTAACTAGCTGATCCTCTGACCAGCAACTTCATATACAACAAACTATTGATAGAATTATTTAACTCTCTCTCTCGCTCTCATTCTCTCTCTCACTCTTTCTCTCTCACTCTCATTCTCTCTCTCTCGCTCTCATTCTCTCACTCTCTTTCTCTCACTCTCATTCTCTCTCTCTCACTCTCATTCTCTTTCTCTCTCATATATTCAAACATTCTCTCTTTCTCTATTGTCTCACCATTTTTCATTCTCTCTCTCTCACTCTCATTCTCTTTCTCTCACACTCATATATTCAAACATTCTCTCTCTTTCTCTATTCTGTCTCACCATTTTTCATTCTCTCTCTCTCGCTCTGTCTCTCTTGCTCTCTCACCATCTCTCATTCTCTCGTTCTGTCGGTCTATCTCTGTCATCTCTCTCATTCTCTCACACTCCATGTCTGTCTGTCTCTCTCTCTCTCTCTCTCAATTCAAAAGAGCTTATTGGCATGATAAATTGTACAAAGCATTTAAAGACTGCAAATTCTAAAATCAACACATAAATAAATGGCTAAATAAAAGCCTAAAATCTATAGGTATGAGTGAGGGGTGTGTGCAAGTTCATGAGCACTGATTGGTCGACTCCTCCCTCTTGTTGTGGCAGGCATGGATGTACCGAGCTGCTGAGGAAATACAGTCTCTATACTGAAGTTTGGTGTAGTGCAGTTTGATGGTCAGGACAAATCCCCTCTCTCTCTCTCTCTCTCTCTCTCTCTCTCTCTCTCTCTCTCTCTCTCTCTCTCTCTCTCTCTCTCTCTCTCTCAGGCTCAGGGACGTATCTTTGGGAAGCTGAAGGAAGAGAACTTTTTTGGGCCGAAGGAAGAAGTCAAACTAGAAGCTCACATTAAAGTGCCCTCATTTGCTGCTGGACGGGTCATCGGGAAAGGGGGCAAAACGGTAAAGCACCTATTTAGTGGTAGATGTTTCTGAACTATATGCCCCACATTTTCTCGCTGCTGAACTTTATCCTTTTTTTTAAAAAAAATTTTTTTTCCATGATTGAAATTGTTGAACAGGTGAATGAACTGCAGAACCTGACTAGCGCAGAGGTGGTTGTCCCCCGCGATCAGACACCAGATGAAAATGACCAAGTGATAGTGAAGATTACTGGCCATTTCTATGCAAGCCAGGTAAATTGGCCCTCATTACACTCTTGCTTTCTGTCACAAACTAGAACGAAAATCTTGAATCTGTTTTCTCATCTGTTGCGTGTCGTTCTTTCGTAGCTAGCTCAGCGAAAGATTCAGGAGATCCTCTCCCAGGTGAGACGACAGCAGCCCAAAGGCTCGCCTACTGGAGCGCCGATACCACGGAGGAAATGATTCACCCAGCGCCCGGATGGTGACGGAGAAGAGAACAGGACATGGGACGTGCCCATCTCCGGAGTCCACCACCTCACCCACCTCCTGGCATTTCTGGCAAACACACGTCTCTCCCCGTCACTGCCGTCGTGTGGTACCTGCACAATGCTATTTCTCCCTCTTGTTTCTTTTGTTTTTGCTTGATTGATTTTTGAGTTTATCATGTAAAAAAAAAAAAAAAAAAAAAAAGTCAAAGCATTGCTCTCCTAGACTGGCTAGGGGTGGGGTTCCTAAAAAGCTCTGGGTGTATGGGGATGGGACTGGAAGTGTTGTGGAAGAATCTGTTTGTCCCAGTATTGCTTAATGGCGTATATATATATATATATATATATATATATATATATATATATATATATATATATATATATATATATATATATATATATATATATATATAAAAATTCAAATGCTTTTTATAAAGAAAAGAATTATGTAGATATAAGATGATGAATGGAGGCAGACTGACGCTGCCACTTTACAAGGAAGTGTTTAAAGGCGTCTGCCACAGGAAACCGAATTAATATGCATTTTTTTACTGATCTACCTCAGGCTAGAGTACCTCAGAAGAAGAAGAAAAAAGAGAGAAGTAAATCATCTATATATATATATATATATATATATATATATAAATATATGAAAAGTTTTTTTTTTTTGTTTTATTATTTCGCTTTGTGGTATTTTGTATACTTTATTAAAAAAAGTTCTTGAACATTATTTTTTTAAGGAAAAAACAAAAAAACAAGCTACGCCTTCTGTTAACACAAGCCCCACTTTTGTTACGACGCGGACGGATAGCTGTACGTTTCAAAACAAACGTCTGTGCGCTGAAGGTTAAGCGGCTTGATGTTTGCGGATCAGGATAACTAAAAGTGAAGCGCCTCGGCGTTGACGAGGAGCCGCCATCTTCTGTTACATAGATAGATAGATATATGCTGTAAAATGCCAACCGTACGTACTGCAGCGATGCCATTTAGAGGTCAATAATTATACGAAATAAAATTAGCAGCAGGTGCATTTTCCCCCATAAACGTCAAGTTAGCTTTCAGGGATCAGCTTCAGCGTTCAGGGATCATGTTAAAGTCCTGCTGTAACACACACACACACACACACACAGATCATTAAAATCATCACAGCCCAGGCACATTCTTTATTAATTTTATTTGTATTTTTCTTCCCTCTGGGCTGACGTCCATCACGCCATTTTTTTATTTATTTTTTCCTTCTTTTCTTTTTCCTTTCCCACACTGCAAAATGTCGAGCGTCCATCACAGCATGGTGAGGGTTTATGGGCGGAGTCACACTGTTTCAGATCCTTTACGATGCTAACGGACGCGTCTCTATAGCCAGCAGTTATACAATGTAGAAATGGATGTGAATTTTTTTTTTTTTTTTTTTAAATTAGAAATCTTTTTAGAAGAACTATATGGAGAGGAATTTAAAAAAAAAAAACAAACAAAAAAAGATTTTTCTGTTTTTGTTTTCATGCAAATGTAAATATGATTGTGGTCAAAGGGCATGTTCAATGCTTCCACACTAGTAATGATGTCTACCTCAGCTGAGTCGAAGGTGGGTGGTGTCGAAGCTTGTGCCCCTTCCCAAAATCTCCGCCGATTTACGTCGAGTCGTCTTCTGCCTCGGCTCGGGTTCACGGCAAGGGCACAAGCGATTTATTATTTTTTTGGTTGTTTTCCCCTTCCCTCTTACACTATTGTTGATCTACCTCTTAAACACTTTTTCAATTAGAGGCATATTAATATTTGTTAGAATTTAGGGTCAATTCTCAGTTCCTTTTCCCCCCGAACCAGGAAAAAAAAAATATGAAGATGTTATATTAAAAAAACAAAGACAAAAAAATAATCATGTATGGTTATATTTGACAAACGAGTGATTTTTAATGTCTCTTTCTTTTGCCTGCATTGTGAACTGATTACTGATTGAAATCCTCAGTGTTGCTTCTCTTTTGTTTCTGTTTCTTGGTTCTGGTGGTGTGGCTTCCATGTATCGGGCTTTATTTCACGCGTAGATATTCTCAAGACATTGTTCATTTGGGATTTGATCCATAACCCCCCCCCCCCCCGAAGCTTTTTTTTATTTATTATTTTTTAGTATTCATTAAAATGGACTCGCCTTCTGATTTATGAACTACGAATGAGTCGGAAAAGAGTTTTTCTTGCTACCGTTTATTCTGATATACGATTATATTGGCTGTCTCGTGTGGTGAGTCATGTTTCAGTGGGAATGTGATGTGGAGTTTACAGAAAGTGGTCCAATTTCAGCATGAGCCACAAAAAAAAAAAAAATGTCCCCCCTCGACTGTGCTTGTGCCCTCTCACACACTTCCACTTGTCAAATGCCTCGGAGGAAATTGAATAAAAGGCGGCATGTTGGCTCCTAGAAACTGTTTGTGTGGGTTGTTTGTTTACTGATTCTTCAAAAAAAGAAAAAAAAATTGGTCAAGGTCTGTGACAGGTTTTGACCAGCATTTTAATTTAATTTTGAATAAAAGGTACATAGAAATTTTATTCATCTCCAAATGATGAGGCTCACTTATCTCATGAAATGTTCACTCCTAATGCTAGATTTGTCCATCAAGGTCTGTTGGATTACTGATCAGAAGGTTGTGAGATCAAATCCCAGGGTTACTGCTGGACCTCTGAGCAAGGTCCTTACCCCTCAGCTCTATAAAATGACACAATGTACGTCGCTCTGGATCAGGGCGTCTGCTAAATGTCTAGATAAACACTATTTATTTAGACGTTGACGAAGCTACCAGTGTTTAAGCATACACCGGTCAGGTTTAACATTCTGAGCAGTGACCGGTGAAGTGAATAACACTGATGATGGCACCTGTTAGTGGGTGGGATATATTAGGCAGCAAGTCAACATTTTGTCCTCAAAGTTGATGTGTTAGAAGCAGGAAAAATGGGCAAGAGTAAGGATTTGAGTGAGTTTGACCAAAAGGCCCAAATTGTGATGGCTAGACCACTGGATCCGAGCATATCCAAAACTGCAGCTCTTGTGGGGTGTTCCCGGTCTGCAGTGGTCAGTATCTATCCTTTAAGCCCATAGAGACCCCACCTCACAACTTGCAGGACTTACTGCTAACATCTTGGTGCCAGATACCACAGCACACCTTTAGGGATCTAGTGGAGTCCATGCCTTGATGGATCAGGGCTGTTTTGGCAGCAAAACGCAATAATTAGGCTTCCTGAATATTTTAAATACTTTTATGCCCAGTTTGACGCATTCTAACCCATCAATGCAAGGAAGAACAACTAGACTTAGCTGGATCTTAGTTCTATACCACAATGGATGTGAGATGATCTCTCTTCTAGGAAAGTCAACTCTAGGAAAGCTACAGGATTTAGGGACATCCCATGGTGAGTGCTTACATATTCAGCCACTGAGTCCTGGACTTTGTTTCTTAGTAAGGGTCAACAACAAAACATCTTGCACTGTCACGCTCAAGACTGGACCACCAGGGTTGTGTTCTAGGCCCGTGTTTATTCACCCTGTTCACACGTGATCATTATTAAACATCTGAGCAACCAGACCGTTAAATCTGCAGATGACACCATGATTACAGGACTCCTCGCTAATAATGACGGGGGTGAGGTGCAACAACTGCTGTCTTAAATGTTAGTGTCCAAACAAAGGAGATGGTAACAAGGTATTTATTCAACAAACTAATAAATCAATGATACCTTAACTTGGAGTTCAGATATGTATGTGATTAATTACCAGCTTCTACAGGAGATTCATTGAGTCTGTCCAGTACAACAGACTGGTATAGACTGGATCAGAGCATCTCCAGAACAGCAGGTCTTGTGGGATGTTTTTGGTATGCAGTGATTAGTTCATACCAAAGGTAGGCTTTGGAGTGTAAATTGCTACAATCAATTTTGCTCTCAAGTCTTCAACAAGACAGCTATCAGGTTATAACTAGGTTTTATATCTCCTTGTTAAGCAATTACAATTTTTGACCAGTACAGTTAGAGAAGGGAAATGGTTTCAAAATTGCATAATCCTATACATTTTACGGAGGAAGATGCCCTTGTTCAAAGCGACGTTTGAAGTCTCCATCAATGAATACATCAGCTGTGGTTCACTAGGACACAGACTAAGGGAAACCATCAGTATAAACACTCTGCTGGGAGGAAATATAGCTTTTACACAGGGTGGAGAAGAGAGTCTGGTGTCATCCTGATGACGATGGGTTCCCTTTTGAGCCTGTTTCCTTTTGAGGTTTCTTCCTCGTATCATCTTGAGATGTTTTTCCTTGCCGAAGCAAAGGCTAGACCATCTAGTCTGATCCCACTGAAGAGCTACTGTACCACAAATTGCTGAAAAATTGAATGCTGGCTCTGATAGAAAGGTGTCGTAACACACAGCTTGGTGTTTATGGAGATGTATCAGCTGCAGAGTGACCATGCTGACTCCTGGACTGCTAACATCTTGGTGCCAGGTACACTACATTGCCAAAAGTATTCGCTCACCTGCCTTGACCCGCATATGAACTTAAGTGACATCCCATTCCTATTCCATAGGGTTCAATATGACGTCAGTCCACCCTTTGCAGCTATAACAGCTTCAACTCTTCTGGGAAGGCTGTCCACAAGGTTTAGGAGTGTGTTTATGGGAATTTTTGACCATTCTTCCAGAAGTGCATTTGTGAGGTCACACACTGATGTTGGACGAGAAGGCCTGGCTCTCAGTCTCCGCTCTAATTCATCCCAAAGGTGTTCTATTGGGTTGAGGTCAGGACTCTGTGCAGGCCAGTCAAGTTCATCCACACCAGACTCTGTCATCCATGTCTTTATGGACCTTGCTTTGTGCACTGGTGCACAGTCATGTTGGAAGAGGAAGGGGCCAGCTCCAAACTGTTCCCACAAAGTTGGGAGCATGGAATTGTCCAAAATGTCTTGGTATGCTGAAGCATTCAGAGTTCCTTTCACTGGAACTAAGGGGCCAAGCCCAGCTCCTGAAAAACCACCCCACACCATAATCCCCCCTCCACCAAACTTTACACTTGGCACAATGCAGTCAGACAAGTACCGTTCTCCTGGCAACCGCCAAACCCAGACTCATCCATCAGATTGCCAGATGGAGAAGCGTGATTTGTCACTCCAGAGAACGTGTCTCCACTGCTCTAGAGTCCAGTGGCGGCGTGCTTTACACCACTGCATCCGACGCATTGCATTGCACTTGGTGACGTATGGCTTGGATGCAGCTGCTCGGCCATGGAAACCCATTCCGTGAAGCTCTCTGCGCACTGTTCTTGAGCTAATCTGAAGGCCACATGAAGTTTGGAGGTCTGTAGTGATTGACTCTGCAGAAAGTTGGCGACCTCTTCGCACTATGTGCCTCAGCATCCGCTGACCCCGCTCCATCAGTTTACGTGGCCTACCACTTCGTGGCTGAGTTGCTGTTGTTCCCAAACACTTCCACGTTCTTATAATACAGTTGACTGTGGAATATTTAGGAGCGAGGAAATTTCACGACTGGATTTGTTGCACAGGTGGCATCCTATCACAGTTCCACGCTGGAATTCACTGAGCTCCTGAGAGCAGCGACCCATTCTTTCACAAATGTTTGTAAAAACAGTCTGCATGCCTAGGTGCTTGATTTTATACACCTGTGGCCATGGAAGTGATTGGAACACCTGATTCTGATTATTTGGATGGGTGAGCGAATACTTTTGGCAATATAGTGTACCACAACAGAGCTGTTTGGTGGTACAGAAGGGAGGTTTGAAATATTATGATATATAAGCAGCACACTGAGCACCATTAGGAACACCTGTACACCTACTCATTCATGAAATGATCAAATCAGCCCATATATATACAGGTCAAGAGCTATGTGTATATATAGGAGGCGTGGCTGAACATCAGTTTGTGAATAGAGGGCAGAGCCAGCCGGAGCAAACGGTAAGCATCATGCACCTGTTGTTAACTGGACTAGTGATGTGGTCTCCTTTTTATGGGACCAAAAGTAATTGGAGATGGCTGCTCAGATGTTCTGTGCTGTTCCCTCATTATTTCAATTCCAGGTGAGCAGGTAAAAGGTCTAGAGTTGATGTCAAGTCTGGCATTAGCATCTGGAAACCCATCAGAGAGATCACAAAAACTTTACAGCTGGCCAAATCGACTATTTCGAACATTCTTTGGAAGAAATAAATGACCACAGGAACTACATTCAAAAGACCACAGAAAGCATGACATGACAGTATTTTTCCTGGTGAATATAAACTCCATCTCCACAACTGGTCAATAGACAAGCCATGGAGATGGTTTTTAATTTTTTTAAGCAAATGAGCTGTCAGCATCAGGGGAGGTTAAATGCTGTTGTACAGTGATATGGCTATTAAAGTGTACTTAGCTTTTTGGTCTCTTGGACAATCTGTTAAAGGTACTGTTCTCTTTGTTGCATCAGATAATCTTGCAACTCGGGGATTGGGTCAACGTTTAGAAGATTGGGGTTCAAGCCTCCAAACTGCCATGCTTGAGCAAGGCCCTTAACCTACGTACTCCAGGGGCACCATGGCTTGACACTGCTCTGACCTCAGCTTGATAATAAGCAAAAACCTTGGGACGGTAGCTCAAGTGGTTAAAGAAGGTTGGAGGATCAGGGTTCACGCCCCAGCACTGCCAAGCTGCCACTGCTGGGCAATTGAGCTGCCCCTGCGCTCTGACCCCAGCTACATCAACTGGGAAGTCTTCTAAAGGCTTCTTTTCACGCTTTCATTATCAGTGCTTTTTGTGCAGTGAGTAAAACGTAGAAACGTTATTACTTCCTCACAGTAGAATAATCCATTGATTTTGTGGTACGATATGTGTAAATGAAGTTTACCGTAAATCATACCGCGCATGCGCATTACGAAGGAGGTCTCAGGGTACTTGGTTCATATGACGCGAGAACTGTTTAGTTTTGGGGGTTTTTTTTCCCCCAGCAGGTTTTATTTGTGATTTTTGGCCAATTTCAATCATTTCGGTTTAAATAGAATCGACAAGGACGACAATATACCGAAATAAATAAACAAACAAAAAATAAGAATATTTATCAGTTCATCGATTTATTTCAATGCGGTAAAAAAAAAAAAAAAACTAAACGCATCAGAATCTGCCATGCACAATAATAATAATAATAATAATATATATATATATATATATATATAATAAGTTTAATAGTTTGTGCTATTATTTTTTCGAAATATAAGAGAGCCATGGTCGCGCTAGTTGACGGTAACTACTTCCGGTTCCCGTCTGCGTTTCCTTCTAGCACGCTAGAGGTTAAATAGTCGTATAATAGCACCTAGTGAGGGAAGACTTAATGGATCTAAAAGTGTTATTTTCTTTAGATTACCGTAAACCGGGAGAAATTAAGAAGTCAAACTAGACTAGACATTATCAGGTGGTAGAGAACCGACAGGTCTGCTGTGTTCTGACACCATATATTTTCGTTACACACTAACTGACCAGTGCGCTATACTGACCAGTGCTTCAGACTAGACTAGACGTTATCAGGTGGTAGAGAACCGACAGGTCTGCTTTCCGTATATACTTCGTTAAACACTAACTGACCAGTGCTTCAGACTTCAGCTCCAGTGCAATGACCCTGAGGTGTGTTTTAGTTATTGCCCGGTGTTTTGTCGGGGCTGCGAGGTCACTACAAGGCACGTGCAACCTGCTGTGTCCATCCAGGTCAGTTTCCTCTGTCTCAGCTGTTTGTATACGAGATTAAATAATCACTTTGTCATACAATTCATCCTGTTTCACTGTGTAACGCCACCTTGTCTTTTGTTTTGTCCAGAAACGTATCATCCAGACCAGCTGACCACCTTAAAAGGACAGCTAGTGTTTACAGACAAAAGGTGAGTTATTTATGTACGAGCATCACTGCATACCCTGGATAGTGTAACAAGACGCGCCCTAGATAGCGTAACAAGACGCGCCCTAGATGGCGTAACAAGACGCGCCCTAGATGGCGTAACAAGACGCGCCCTAGATGGCGTAACAAGACGCGCCCTAGATGGCGTAACAAGACGCGCCCTAGATGGCGTAACAAGACGCGCCCTAGATGGCGTAACAAGACGCGCCCTAGATGGCGTAACAAGACGCGCCCTAGATGGCGTAACAAGACGCGCCCTAGATGGCGTAACAAGACGCGCCCTAGATGGCGTAACAAGACGCGCCCTAGATGGCGTAACAAGACGCGCCCTAGATGGCGTAACAAGACGCGCCCTAGATGGCGTAACAAGACGCGCCCTAGATGGCGTAACAAGACGCGCCCTAGATGGCGTAACAAGACGCCCCCTAGATGGCGTAACAAGACGCCCCCTAGATGGCGTAACAAGACGCGCCCTAGATGGCGTAACAAGACGCGCCCTAGATGGCGTAACAAGACGCGCCCTAGATGGCGTAACAAGACGCGCCCTAGATGGCGTAACAAGACGCGCCCTAGATGGCGTAACAAGACGCGCCCTAGATGGCGTAACAAGACGCGCCCTAGATGGCGTAACAAGACAGAATAAGATCAGGGAACTAGATGCTAGAAGACTCCAAATAAACTGCATTTTGCTAGAAGTTCAGCTCATTCGGCTCAGATCCCACTAGGTCTCTGAAGTACGGTGACCAGATATAGTTTACGAATGGAATTCTTCTCTCTGACTGGACGAGTCATCGGTCACTCAGGATCTACAGGAAGTCCAGCAGTAGCTACAGCAGTAGAAAGTGGATTGGTGTGTGTATGAACACAGCTCTGCTCTTATAGCGCTCCTTACATCCTTTAATCTGGAATAGTTTGGTCTCCCAAACATGGTGTGTTTTTAGAGATTTTAGATTTAAACTAATCTCAGAATTTCAGATTGGACTGTTTGTGTTATTTCTTAGATGTGTGTGTGTATGTGTGTGTGTGTGTGTGCGCGCGCGCAGGCCATGTTTTCAGCACGAGTTTGTGCCATTACAGATGAGTCCGAGACTGTGAAGAGGCTGCAGCTGGAGGTGCCACATCCTGAATTTAGTTTCCATGCTGGCCAGTGGTAAGTAAAAATGTAGTGCTGTGGTCAGATCACTAGGTTTTAGTGCTGATGCTTCTGTCAAGGTGTCCACTATGGGGCACTGCTGGGTATCTGTAAATGCTGTAGATACCGTCTCAGTATCTGTAGATACTGGCACTTCCTCCTCCACCTTTAACTGATTTCTTTACACATTTTGGGGTCAGTTTTTCCCCAGTTTCATATAAAGCTTACTCTCATTGTTATTAAAGTGAACTTTGGACCAGTTCTCCTCTGTCTTGACAACATGCTGAAAGTGTCCTGGTTTGGTGGAAGCAGGAGTTTGACCTCTTATACAGTTTAATTTATCATGAAAATATCAGAATCTTATGAGGTTCCTGCCCTGAGAGCATCTCCCGGTCATATCATAATCTTCATGCAGGACAGCGCCCCCTGTCACACTGAAAAACAGGGAAAGCAGAAAGAACACTGAATTAATGAAATTTCTGGAAAATCCTGGGCAACAAAGTTATTGCTGAGAAACAGGCTACAGTTGCTCAACTGTGGAAGAGACTGAAGGAAGAGAGAGGACCAAAAGCAGTGTGAGGAACTAGCAAAGTCCTGCGGCTATAGAGGTCATTCAGAGAAAGAGCCGTTACACTTCATACTAATGTTTGACAGCAGTAACCCTTAAAAAAAAATACCCACAGTTACCTTCCATTTCCATACCTTTCATTTTGAGCCTATAAACAAACCCACAACTCTTGATGCTCCAGATACTAAACTAACCAAATGTCCACTTTTATTGCTCCGTTGATCAGTACAACAGATTGTTCTTTTAATAAACAACTGGCCTTAATAATAGTAGGAATTACTGTTATGGATTCAATGTTAGCACTGGATCTTCAGCAGATTATTCCGTCCAAAATGGAAGAAATAAAACAAACCATTACCAAAATCCTTTCAAGAGAATGTAGGCTGTATGGTAACTTTTGTGAAATGTCCAGGTTAGTGGGTGAAGGATCGAGAACAGATTGAACTGTTTACATGGAACTAATCAAAAGTTCTGTTCTAAGGTCAAACCATTTGTGTTAGCGAAGTAGAAAAATGATCGAGAGGTCAAAAAAATATTGGGTTACCATAATATTTAAACAATTATTCATCCGTCTTCCCACACTCCATAGTCCATTGATCTTCTTTACAGAAAGAAATATTCGGTTGCATTTTATCACACTTCTGTTCTAACTAATGCTTAAAAATATATTAAAAACTAAAGGATGCAATGTCTCTACAGTATTATGGATGAAGCAGACTGAACAAGAAAACTTCTGTATATTTACAGCCAGTCTGTAAACACGTACATAATTTCCCTGTAAATGTTTATGGTCAGGAATCACCATTACAAGCTCAGGCCATGTTATCAGTGGATAGCAAAGGGTCATAACAAAGACACCAGATAAGAGTTGAATAGTTTAAAGTGAGTCTATTGAAACACCTATGTTGATGGGTCAAGATGAGGATTTCCAAAATAATAAACAAAAACTTTTTTCCTCCTCTTCCTATATACACCGATCAGGCATAACATTATGACCACCTGCCTAATATTTTTGCTGCCAGAACAGCCCTGATCTGTTAAGGCATGGACTCCACTAGATCCCTGAAGGTGTGCTGTGGTATCTGATGCCGAGATGTTAGCAGCAGATCCTTTAAGTCCTGTAAGTTGTGAGGTGGGGCCTCCATGGGCTTAAAGGATACTTTTGATAGATACTGACCACTGCAGACCTCACAAGAGCTGCAGTTTTGGAGATGCTCTGATCCAGTGGTCTAGCCATCACAATTCGGCCCTTTTGGTCAAACTCGCTCAAATCCTTACTCTTGTCCATTTTTTCTGCTTCTAACACATCAACTTTGAGGACAAAATGTTCACTTGCTGCCTAATATATCCCACCCACTGACAGGTGCCATGATGAGGAGATCATCAGTCTTATTCACTTCACCTCTCACTGGTCATAATGTTATACCTGACCGGTGACTGGGTTTTATTTTCCAGGGTGGACTTTTTCATCCCAGGTATGGAGACAGTGGGCGGCTTCTCAGTCTGCTCCAGCCCCGGCCTTCTGCACAGAGAAGGAGTTATAGAGCTGGCAGTGAAGTACACAAAGCACCCACCTGCACACTGGATACACACCAAGGTGAGTGTGTGATGGACACAAGTAAACCCCACCCCTGACACTCCGCCCCTGACACTCCGCCATATGTTTCTATACTTCTGTAAAGCTGCTTTAGGATTAATTAACAATACAATTATGTACTGTGATACAAAGGAGGTAAGTAAAATTTTACATTCAGGAAAAATAACACATACAGGAACATACAAAATGTGTACACAGAAACATTTAAATTGACATAATGAAATCATTTAAATGGTTTTATGTTGTCTATAGGATTAGGTACGAGAAATATCAACACCTTTTTCTCTCTAAATGTCTACAGGAAGAGAGCTAGCAATCACTGAGCATGTGATTTGTATAGATTTAGATCAAATTTTATAGGTAAAGATTTCAGCTGGTATTGATGGAGCTGCTCTCTCTCTCTCTTTTCCAACCTCAGTGTGTGGTAGGTTCAAACGTAGAAGTGCGAGTTGGAGGAGATTTTTATTTTGACCCCACGCCGTCCGATCAAACAACGGACCTGCTTTTGGTGGCCGGTGGTGTGGGTATCAACCCCCTTTACTCCATCCTGATGCACGCTGCAGATCTACTCCAGCTGCCGCATGCATACAAACCAGGACACACACACCTGTGTTACAGTGCCAAGAACACCAAGGAGCTGCTGTTCAAAGTGAGTGTGTATGAGAATAATCTACAGTCTCTTCATGACATGTCAGAATTTCTTGACTTGTATTGAGGCTAGGGCTGCTCGATTATGGCAAAAATCATCACCACTAGTGTTTTGATCAATATTGAGATCACGAATATTTAACACTATTACTCATTCATTTTGGAAACATTTATTTATTTTTTAAATTATTTATTTAGATTTTTATTTTACTATTTAACTTTTTTAACAATGGATTTCCTTGAAATTTAAATAGAATTAAAATAAAAATAATAAATAAAGTAGTAAAATAAATGTATAAAGGTCTGATTAATGTTGGTTTTATTTCCTTACAATACTGTATTGATGTTTGATCATTAGTGCTTATGATCAAATTCAGAAATACAGAACAAAGCATACACCAGTCAGTCATAACATCCTGAGCAGTGACCGGTGAAGTGAATAAGACTGATGATCTCATCATGGCACCTGTTAGTGGGTGGGATATATTAGGCAGCAAGTCAACATTTAGTCCTCAAAGTTGATGTGTTAGAAGCAGGAAAAATGGACAAGCGTAAGGATTTGAGCGAGTTTGACCAAAAGGGCCAAATTGTGATGGCTAGACCACTGGATCAGAGCATCTCCAAAACTGCAGCTCTTGTGGGGTGTTCCCGGTCTGCAGTGGTCAGTATCTATCAAAAGTGGCCTGCATGTATCCTTAAAGGATCTGCTTCTAACATCTTGGTGTCAGATATCACAGCACACCTTCAGGGATCTAGTGGAGTCCATGCTTTGATGTGTCAGGGCTATTTTGGCAGCAAAAGGGGGACCAACACCATATTAGGCAGGTGGTCATAATGTTATGCCTGATCAGTGTATATTTGTAGTTAATACAATTATAAATATCTTATTGCTCTCTACCAGGAATATGATTTTTTTTTTTTCCCCTTTAAGTGGCACTCAGACACGTTTTGATTATAATTGATGATAATTGACTTTATTGTAACTTGATCCGATTAGTTATTTTTAATGGATGATTTTCGTTCATAAATTTTTTCCCTGTGTCTGTAATCTTTTTTTTTTCTTTTTCTCAGAACAGCATCATTGGTGTCTGTCGAGAATTTCCAGATAAGTTTTCATGCGATTTCCGAGTGACGCAGCAAGATTTTGAGATCGAGTCGAACCTCCAGCCCTACACAAGCAGTGAGTTCCACATAACATCCTTTACCTTCAATTATGATTTAACTGAATTTTAATTATGATGTTTGGTCAGTTCAGACCTGCAACCTGTGTCCATCAGTTACTCTTATGCCGGGTTCATGCTGTACGACTTTTTAGTCGCCGACTAGTTTTGCAAAATCGAAGCAAATCGGAGCTTGTGCACACGAGTGACGGTCACACAGTGTCAATGACCAAAAATTCGATCTGACCGAGTCGCCGACTCCCGTGAAATATTTGGCATGCTAAATATTTGGACCTGTCGGGGACCCAAAGTCGTGCAGTGTGAAAGGACCTCTGACTGAAAAATACCTCGGCTAATGAGAGAGCCAGATACAGGGCAGTGGTCAGTTACGGGAGGAGTTATAGACCACAATATCAACAAGCACGGCTTCAGTTAAAGCACAATATTATAGTTTAATAGAGTTTATAGGGTTTTTTTTTTTATCAGAAATAAGCTTTACAATTACATCAAACAGAAATAAAGCAGAAATATTTGCTTGACCAGCCACATCAGCAGCAGCACATTGCAGAATTAGTCATCTGGTCAATTCTGCAGAACGCACAATCCTTGTTTCCTGCACTGACCATTTGGATGGCGAACTTTTTGCGGGGTAACATTTCCAGTCTCGCGCGAGAACTCTGATCTCACGTGTGGTCTTGCGTTATTTCCTTATTATTTCTTGTGTACGTTCAGTTGTGAAACACAGTTTGCAGACCAGACAGAGTTGTGGGCGATTCTTCATATTGTGAAGTCATGCAGTGTGAAAGCTCCTGTCACCAATCCATCGTGTAGTGTGAACACAGCAGAGACTGAATGCTAACACAGATAGTCGTGTAGTGTGAACACAGCAGAGACTGAATGCTAACACAGATAGTCGTGTAGTGTGAACACAGCAGAGACTGAATGCTAACACAGATAGTCGTGTAGTGTGAACACAGCAGAGACTGAATGCTAACACAGATAGTCGTGTAGTGTGAACACAGCAGAGACTGAATGCTAACACAGATAGTCGTGTAGTGTGAACACAGCAGAGACTGAATGCTAACACAGATAGTCGTGTAGTGTGAACACAGAGACTGAATGCTAACACAGATAGTCGTGTAGTGTGAACACAGCAGAGACTGAATGCTAACACAGATAGTCGTGTAGTGTGAACACAGAGACTGAATGCTAACACAGATAGTCGTGTAGTGTGAACACAGCAGAGACTGAATGCTAACACAGATAGTCGTGTAGTGTGAACACAGCAGAGACTGAATGCTAACACAGATAGTCGTGTAGTGTGAACACAGCAGAGACTGAATGCTAACACAGATAGTCGTGTAGTGTGAACACAGCAGAGACTGAATGCTAACACAGATAGTCGTGTAGTGTGAACAGAGACTGAATGCTAACACGGATAGTCGTGTAGTGTGAACAGAGACTGAATGCTAACACAGATAGTCGTGTAGTGTGAACAGAGACTGAATGCTAACACAGATAGTCGTGTAGTGTGAACACAGCAGAGACTGAATGCTAACACGGATAGTCGTGTAGTGTGAACACAGCAGAGACTGAATGCTAACACAGATAGTCGTGTAGTGTGAACACAGCAGAGACTGAATGCTAACACGGATAGTCGTGTAGTGTGAACACAGCAGAGACTGAATGCTAACACAGATAGTCGTGTAGTGTGAACAGAGACTGAATGCTAACACAGATAGTCGTGTAGTGTGAACAGAGACTGAATGCTAACACAGATAGTCGTGTAGTGTGAACAGAGACTGAATGCTAACACAGATAGTCGTGTAGTGTGAACACAGCAGAGACTGAATGCTAACACAGATAGTCGTGTAGTGTGAACGCAGCAGAGACTGAATGCTAACACAGATAGTCGTGTAGTGTGAACAGAGACTGAATGCTAACACAGATAGTCGTGTAGTGTGAACACAGCAGAGACTGAATGCTAACACAGATAGTCGTGTAGTGTGAACAGAGACTGAATGCTAACACAGATAGTCGTGTAGTGTGAACGCAGCAGAGACTGAATGCTAACACAGATAGTCGTGTAGTGTGAACGCAGCAGAGACTGAATGCTAACACAGATAGTCGTGTAGTGTGAACGCAGCAGAGACTGAATGCTAACACAGATAGTCGTGTAGTGTGAACGCAGCAGAGACTGAATGCTAACACAGATAGTCGTGTAGTGTGAACGCAGCAGAGACTGAATGCTAACACAGATAGTCGTGTAGTGTGAACGCAGCAGAGACTGAATGCTAACACAGATAGTCGTGTAGTGTGAACGCAGCAGAGACTGAATGCTAACACAGATAGTCGTGTAGTGTGAACGCAGCACAGACTGAATGCTAACACAGATAGTCGTGTAGTGTGAACGCAGCAGAGACTGAATGCTAACACAGATAGTCGTGTAGTGTGAACGCAGCAGAGACTGAATGCTAACACAGATAGTCGTGTAGTGTGAACGCAGCAGAGACTGAATGCTAACAGATAGTCGTGTAGTGTGAACCTGGCATTAGGAGATGTTTTGACTTTGTGTCTTCACTTTCAGGTGGAAAAATATCACAGGAAGTTCTGAGGCATCACATTAACCCCGAGCGCACGTTATGTTATTTGTGTGGACCGCCCCCTATGCTGGAGAGCGTGAGTTTAGACCTGAAAAGTCTCGGTCTGCCTACGAATCGAATCCTTTATGAGAAGTGGTGGTAGATCTCCAGACCATCCAGTGCCTCTGGGGCTTGAGGACCATCAGAATATATCATTTATTTTTTAAAACACACTTTACATGTGCAATACGATTTCCTCTTCAGCCTGTTGTTCAAAGCACAAATGATGCTGAGCTCTTCCTCAGCTATGATTATCACTCAGATATGGTTATGTAAAAAATAATAATTTTTATTTCCGATTAAAATGATGTTTTCATAAAGGATCTAAATGTTTAAATGTAGGCATCTCTTTTTTTTCTTAATAAAAAGAATGTCTGCACCAATAGGAAGACATGTTCTACTATTTATTATTAATTTAGCATAACTTAATTTCTTTAGAACAATATCTGCATTGTTCATGTTCATCAATGAAGACCTTTTTGTGATATCTTGATGGCAACGAAGATCCTGTATATGTAAATAAAATCTTTTAACATGTCAGAACATTAACGATCTGTGTGGTGGTTAAGCTCTGTCCTGTCTGGTCATTCTCATTCATGATCTCTCATCACCGCACACAGAATGTGTTTCGGACTATTCTGAAAATTCCAGGAGATCCGAAGTTTCTGAAATATTCCACAATTCACAGAGATGAAATTTTTCCCATTCTTATTCTTAGCCGCAGACTAGTCAGGGTGCCCGTGCTGACCCCTGTGTTTTGGAAGCAAAAGGGGGACAAACACACTATTAGGCAGGTGGTTATAATGTTATGACTGATCGGTGTAGTGTTAATAACCCTTTGGCAGCCAACAAAAGCCAAAGGGCAGATTAAGCTGTGTATGCTCTTATGATGGGGCATTGGATTACTAATCAGAAGGTTGTGAGTTCGAATCCCAGGTCCACCAAGCTGTCACTGCTGGGCCCCTGAGCAAGGCCCTTAACCCTCAATTGCTCAGTTGTATAAAAATGCGATAAGTCAACAGTGATCATCCTACAGCTTCCATTAGTTAAGTGATTCTGATTAAAGATCAGCTGTTTTAAAGATCAGGATTTTCTTGATCTTCATCTGACTGCTGAAGCCATGTTCCATGAAGGGTTTGGGAATTAAAAATATAGAAATAAACACACACTACAGAATTTGGTGGAAAATGCAGTTTAATGAAATGGCAAGGCCTGAGTCAGCTGATCTGTGAGTGACTAAGAGGGTCAGAAGATGATGTAGATGCTGTATTGGTTCAGGATGACCATTACTCATGAGGAGTGGACATTCCAGTGGCAGAGACTGAGAAATATAGACATACAATATATAAAGCATAGAAATGATTAGTTAAGAGTGGTAGTAGTACATGTAATCACAACACTAGAAAAATAAACACAAGATATATACATCAAAAAAAAAATTTTTTTACACACACACACAACCACATAACAGTAAGAATATACCATTCAGGCATAACATTATGACCACCTGCCTTATATTGTCTTGGTCCCCCTTTTGCTGACCCATCCTGCACTGTGTATTCTGACCCCTTTCTATCAGAACCAGCATTAACTACTTCAGCAATTTGAGCAACAGTAGCTCGTCTGTTGGATCGGATCACATGGGTCAGCCTTCTCTCCCCACGTCCATCAATGAGACTTGACCGTCCATGACCCTGTCGCCGGTTCACCACTGTTCCTTCCTTGGACCACTTTTGATAGATACTGACCACTGCAGTCCGGGAACACCCCACAAGAGCTGCAGTTTTGGAGATGCTCTGAATCACAATCTGGCCCTTTTGGTCAAACTCGCTCAAATCCTTACGCTTGTCCATTTTTCCTGCTTCTAACACATCAACTTTGAGGACAAAATGTTGACTTGCTGCCTAATATATCCCACCCACTAACAGGTGCCATGATGAGGAGATCATCAGTCTTATTCACATCACTGGTCAGTACTCAGAATGTTATGGCTGACTGGTGTATATACATCAGTAGAATTAGTAAACTCTGCACAAATAAGATGAATAAAAGAGAAAGCGATACTTACACATGATGAAATTATCCTAAATGATAAATATGACCCAGAGACACGTTCAGCACGGTGTCTGAGGTGAGAATGCAAGTCACTAAGAGGGTTTTTTTCCCAGGCAAAGAGGAAACAAGAAGCTTCAACTGGCTGATGGGAACAAAAATATCAGGAAAACCAAAACCTGGAACTAATGGTTGTCAAAATCGAGAAAAATAGAGACAAGAGGAAATGAAGAAGCTAAAGTCTGAACATAATGGAATATAGAATGTAGAAAAATATGGGAGGAGCATTATGAAACAGTATGTATATATATCGAGGGGATTTTTTTTGGAATAATTCAGATCATTCTGCGACGTCTTGATGAATTTAGTGCTTTAGTAATTATAGGCCTTTTCATGCACATTACAATTTCACCATTTTTTCCAATAATGTACAAACAACTGTACCATTATCACCTAATTACAATCCTTGTGTGCAATATTACAGCTCTACACTAGTATTTGTACAGTATTTGTGTAGTATTTGTACAGAATTTGTATTTATTTATTCTTTTTTACAGTTTATAAAACAGTGTATATATTTCTTTCTTTTTCTCTTATATTTTTATTTTCATTAGAGCAACTATAACATGGCAAAGGAATTTCCCCCTGGGATTAATAAAGTTCTTTGAATCTTGAATCTTGAATTGAACTCCGGTTGACTTTTGCTGGCTTTTTTTGCAATAAACTCTCTTTTTGCTTTTCTCATCCACGGCTTCTGTGAGTATTATTCTTACTGAAATTGTTGAAATGAAAAGAAGTGGCCGTACACCCAGTGTCGCAGGAAAAAGCGCCGAGAGCTTACAGACATGTATGTGATCTTACTGTCTTGGTATCGATCAGGAGAATGGTACAAATATCCCACTCAAAAGAATGTCAAAAAAAGAACAATCCCATCATCAAGAAGTGGAGAAAATGAACAAAATAATGACTTAAGAGGAAGAAGATCAAAGTTTTGGAATGGCCTGGTCTGAGCTCAGATCGAAATCCTAAAAGAAAAGAGGCTAATGGATGCACCCCAATCACCCCTCCATCCATTTTCTATACCCACTTTATTCCTAATTAGGGCACAGTATATATGGAGCCTATCCCAGCACACATTGGGCAAAAGGCAGGGGTACACCCTGGACAAGTCTCCAGTCCATCACAGGGCCACACATATAGACAGGCAACCACACACACCCTCCTATGGGCAATTTAGAATTACCAAACAACATGTTTTTGGACTGTGGGAGGAAACCAGAGTAAACCTGCACAGAAAGGCCTGCATGTTCAAACCCGGGATGCGAACCCAGGACCTTCTTGCTGTGAGGTAACAGTGCTAACCACTAAGCCACCTTGCTGCCCTCATGCCTAATCATTTTAGTTTAAATGTTAAAACAGTCCAATGGCACAGTATATATAACATTTAATAAAACACAAACTACAACATACTGTATATAAAATAAATGATATAGAGAAGAGCTTATAGAGAAGATAATTAGAGAAAAACATCACAGGTTTTCCACACTAAAACATTCTAGCCTTTCTAGATGGAAACCATTGTTTCCCATCATCTGCAGTAATTTGTTGCAATATGCAATAATTGCGAATTAAAATAGTTTACACCTTGTATAAGTGTTGCAAATATGGCTGGTATTTTCAAACTTTATATTTAATTTTTTGAGAATGTTATAAAATATCTGTTGTGTTTTTAGATCTTTTTAGTCTTAGATCTTGGGGAAAAATAAAATAGTGAGAGCAATTATGCTACTTGTATTTTAGTTATTAATATTATATAAAACCAACAGCCATAAGTGGAATTTATAGTGAATTATGTAAATTCAACTACAGTGATTAATATTATAAGATTAGTTTGAGAGGAAACGTGACTTAAAGAATTTTTTATGATTTGCTTAATTTCTGTTCATACAGCTTATATACATGTATTTCTGATATAATGCTCTAGAGTTGCATGAATAATTGCATGAATTTAAAAATATTCTTCCTGGGATTGTGTTGATGTTGTTGCCTGCAAGTTGAAGTTTAAGAGTACTGACATCTGGAAAGACCAAACTACTCAGGATGCCTAGTGTTAGAGAGAGAAAGTAGAGCAAGACATCTTCCAATCTTTGTCAGGATACAAAATATTCCAGACTGTTTATACACAGTAGCATGCTTAATACAGGAAATTCATAAGCAACACCGTTTTGTGCATTCGCTAATTGAATTCTTTGGTGCTACAAGAGGCAGGAGATAAAAACTGAAAGGCTTTTTAGATTGCTTTAGGAGAAGAATTTTACTATACATTATAGACAAGTACAGGCAGTATAGGTTTCCCTATTTGAGTCTCAGGGTTCTAACATTTCCTTGCCATTATCACCTTCAGCTTAATAGTCTAGTCCAAATATTAAAAACACTGCCTGCCATTAATGGGTTTTATGTAAAGACATTTTATATAAATAATTAGTTTTATATCAGTAAAGTTAATTGAACACAATCATGTGGAGGATTACAGATTTAAGTTGACATATCCCTTTCCAATGCACTGAGAATATGAAGCCTTTATTATCGCCACACATACATTACAGCACAGTGGAATTCTTTTCTTCACATATCCCAGCTGTGAAAATTGGGGTTAGAGCACAGGGGCAGTTATGATACAGCACCCCTGGGGCAGAGAGGGTTAAAGGTCTTGCTCAATTGCCCAACAGTGGAGCTTGGTGGTGCTGGGGCTAGAACCCTGAGCCTTTGAGCAACAACCCAGAGCCTTAACCACTTGAGCCACCTACCACTTCATTATTTCATTGACTTTCTCTGTTAGATGTAGCTATAGATTGTTTTTTTTTGTTTATCATTCATCGTTCTGGTAGGTAATTCAACTTATTATGTGACTTGGAAATATGTGACTTGCGATAGAGAGAATACCCCCCCACCCCATGTGTATTTTTTTAGCTTAAAATTTTCATAAAATTGCATTTGCTCCTTCTGCTTTTGTTTTTTGTTTGTTTGCAGTTGATATGAAAAATAGTAGTTCAATATTGCTGTCAGGATGGGTGGACATTTCCCTGCTGGAACACCAGAGGGCTTTCCAGCAGTGTGTGTTCTGTGTCATGTGGTTTGTTTTGTTTTGTGTTTTCACGTGTTTGCCCTGCCTAATGTGTCATTTAGGATTTTCCCTATTTATACCGGTTGTGTTGTGTTTGTTTTTGCTGAGTCCTCATCATAATTGTGTGCCTTTTCTGTTCTCGGGATTTTGTTTTGTGTTGCTGTCACTCCCCAGTGTTTCCTGTGTATGTCTTTGGTTTTCCATATAATATATATATTATATAATAATGTATATTATATAATAATGTATATCATAATACATACATGAAACATGAATAAAATGAATTGTCAATTGGAGAGGATTTCAAGGTAAAGGGACAGGTCATAGACAAAAGGGAAGGCCATTTCAGTCAGAAGGAGCTTAAATTTCAAATGACCTACATCTGAAATTTTGGGAATAAGGAATAGAAAACCTGTTACAAATAGGAAGGGCAATCAAAATAAGTACATTTGAAAATAAACATAAACCAGTGAAAGTACCTTCTGGATTTGGGCTGTAAGCAGTTTCATACACAAAACAACGATGAGTTCTATAGGGACACACAGAAAAACCGATGCAATGCTCAGTAATCTTTGTATTCCAACCCTCTTCCTTACCGTCAGACCGTTTCAAAGTAGCATACGTCATCTCCCTGAGGTCAGGCAAGGTCAAGCTCTGGGCGATTGTCGAGTGGGAGCATCAGTCTGAACTCTGCTCCACCTTTGAGTCTTTTTCTCTTGTAACTCCACAAGGTCTTTGACACCTCTGCCCCCCAGCATCACGTTGCGCGCTCCCTCTTCAAGGCATCACAAGGGATGCTGACTGTGACGCGGTGGATTTTCACACGACTGCCATCAACAGTGGGTGGAATGCCACAGCCCTCTATGATGCCATTCTATCAGGGTCTGGCCTCGGTGATCAAGGATGAGCCCCCTGCCCGAGAGCTACCAGTTGACCTTGACAACCTGAAAATAGAAAGGACGGCCCGATGACTCGGACGAACCAAGTCCCAACTCACTGCCTCTCGCTCCCCGCCTTCTCCTACCCCTCCTGTCTCTGCAACCAGGAGTTCACATCTCACCAAAGCCATGGAGATTGGCCATCGTCACTTATAGGCTACTGAGAAGGACAGGCACCAGGGTTCAGGACTATCGAGCCTGTATTGTGGAGAGGCTGGACACTTTGCTGCTTCCTTAGCTCTGTAGCCTCCACCTATAATGACCTTGGGATGGCATCCTCCTTGTGGTCATCTCTACCAGCTGACCTGAAAGAGAGTCCCTTGCTGCCAGGATCATTTGTCCGTCGAGCTCCTCCAGGGGGCCACAGTCTTCTCCAAGCTTGATCTTCGCAACACCTAACATTTGGTGTGTATCCGTGAGGAACATGAATGGAAGACTGCCTTTAACACCCCAACAGGCCATTATGAGTATCTGGTCATGCCATTTGGGCTTACCAATGCCCCGGCAGTCTTCCAAGCCCTGGTCAATGACATCCTCCGAGACTACCTCAACCGGTTTGTCTTCGTTTACTTGTATGACATCCTCATCTTCTCCTGCTCTCTGGAGAAGCATGTCCACCATATTCGGTCTGTGCTCTGGCACCATTTGTATGTGAAATCCATGAAGTGTGAATTCCACACCTCCAGCACCACCTTCTTGGGTTTCACACTCTCTGCCAGTACAGATGGATCCTAGTTGGGTGGAGGCAGTGAGGGACTGGCCATGCCCTGAAAGTTCGAAGCAGCTCCAACGATTCCTGGGGTTCTCCAACTTCTATCAGAAGTTCATCAGAGGTTACAGCGCCATCATGGTGCCCCTACACCGACTCACTACCTTGCTTCACAAATTTTTGTGTACCTCTGACGCCGAACTAGCCTTTGCCTGACTTAAGATGCTCTTCACAATGGCTCCTATCCTGACCCTTCCAGACCCGTCCCGCCATATTTGTCTATTTGTTCACTGAAGTTGAAATGAGCTCAAACAAATGTGATTAAGCTACATTTTTAGGCAGGTGCACCAAGCAGTTGGTAGAAACTGGTTAAAGTTAAAGCCTGAGCAATTTTGTGAGGTAGTTATCAGCTTAGTTCATGGGGGCAATTTAGGTACAATGTCTGTTACTGCCCTGGGTTCTGTGTTCGGCTATTAAAACCGAAACACACTCTTATCCATTTAGAAAACAGTTCTACTAGAATGTGGGACATCTGCCTGTGAAAAACCTGGGATTTTTACATTTACATTTCTGGCATTTGGCAGACACTCTTATCCAGAGTGATGTACAAAAGTGCTTTGAGTCTCTATCAATGAATACATTAACACTGGTTCACAGACTTCGGATACCATCAGCATAAGAAACTGTGTTGGTAGGGTTTTTTTTAAATCAACATACAACAATACATAAACAAGCAGAGATAAATAAGTGCTAGTTTAAATGCTTTGGAAAGAGGTAGGTCTTCATCCATCATTTGAAGACAGTCTGTGACTCAGCTTTTCGGACACCTAGGGGAAGTTCATTACTCCACGTCGGTGCCAGAACAGAGAAGGGTCTAGATATATACCTACCTCTTACCCTGAGAGATGGTGGTGCGATCGGCCGAGCGTACCATCCGCACCAAGCTTCCTGACCTGGACACCATATACAACAAGCGGTGCTGGACCAAAGCCAGGAAGATTATGAAGGACCTCAGCCATCCCAACAATGGACTCTTCTCTCTGTTGCGGTCAGGGAAACGTTTCCGTTCCTTGAAGGCGAACACAGAGTGAGGAGAAGCTTCTTCCCGCAGGCCATTCAGGCCCTCAACCAGAACACCTAGAATCTGGACTTGACATGACATGACATTCTACCTCAGCTGATTGTTGCACATGCAATAATTGCACTACTCTGTACACACAATAACACTCTCACTGTACATCTTTCCTGTACATCTTGTGCACACTGCACTGACACTTTACTCCCTGTTCAGTTGGACATTTATACTTGCCTAGAGACATCTACATATATATTTATATATTTATCTTACATATGCACACTGTACATACTGTATTCTTTTGCTACACCATTTCAAAGTTAACCATTGTACTGTATTATATTAGTGTATTATATTTTTGTTTTTATATTTGTTTTTTATATTTAGTTTTTATAAAGCAGTTTTATATTTGTATATATATGTATATATGTATTTTATATATATATACTACTATTTTTTTGTTAATATTTTTATTATATTATTTTTTATTTTATTTTTCGTATTATATTTACTGCTATTGATACTACATATAATATATTTATATTATATACATATATATCTATATATACATATATAATATGTATAACAATATTAGACATATTGCATATGCATATCTGATCTGACACTGTCCACACTTTAAATTTTTCTTTTTTTCACTCTTTCTTTTTATGTAAGACAGTCGTAAAAAGCATTTCACTACATGTCGTACTATGTATGATTTCGTATGTGACCAATAAAATTTGAGTTTGAATTTGGTGGACCAGTCAAGCAGTGCTAGTAGATCTGAAGGAGCTAGGTGCAGTGTGAGGAGCAATAAGGGCTTTCTGGTCAGAAGGAGCTGGTCCATTCTTGGCTTTGTAGGCAAGAGTCAGTGTTGTGAATATGATACTGGAAGCCAGTGGAGGTGCTAAATGATTTCTTTTGGATATGAAGTATTTGAGCAGATCTGCTGTTTTGATTACTTGAACATCCTAAAACAAGAAACTGTATCTCTATAATGATAATGTGTGAACAAGTTTCTTGTTGTTGATAATAATGGGAACTATTAAAATAACATTTTAAGCTAACATACATTACAGAGCCAACACCAGGGAATAAAAAGTACAATTTGGGGTTTTTCCAGTATTTTATTTTTGTAGATGTTTAAACAAACACAAGGAGGAGCTGCAGTTAAAAGAAAAAAAAATATATGTACAAATTTCTTAAGTGCCTATTTTTTGAAGTTCTTCAGAGAACTTTTCTTTCCCTTAATAAATTTTATGCACAATAAATGCTATTTTCAATCAATTTTCTGTACATCCCATTGATTATAATTCCATTTGTGTTATATGAACCTCAAAGTGGACGATTAGGTAACAAAACAAGGCTGTTTTTTTTTTTTTTTTCTAATTTGTAGTATTGATAGTGATGGATAAATGAATACAAGCATGTCATTAGCTAGCACCATTTTGTCCTCCATCTTTCTGAGTATATGTTTTATTATTTTATTTACAGTAAGTAACCCTCTCTGACCAGTCTGCTGAGCAGCGCTTCACTTCCTCTTCAGAGCTACCTGTACTTTCTTAGTCATCTGATAGATGATGTATTGTTGATTTAGATGATGTATTGTTGGTAAGAAAAGTTGGTATAATGGTGCACCCTCATTGCAGCATCACATCTCTAGGGTCCTGGGTATGATTTCTGTTCTTTTATTACTGCATGGTGGAACTGGGGTGGTTTGGCTACACTAAATATCAACTATATATTGTACTAAAAACTACATATCACTTTCAGTTACATTTACAGCATTTGGTGGACACCATTATCCATGTGTGTTTGTGCTGTAGAAGTGAAAGTCATTATTTATTTGAATGCCAACATTCTGAAGCTGCTTTATCAAGCGTGCTTTTGTTGAACGTCTGAGATTCTGTAACTTTTCCTCGGTATGATTATCTATCCGTGTGTTCTCTCGTATTTGTTGATTTTCCATAAGTAGCTTGCTGAAGCACTCAGCCTCAGCACAGTTCCCATAAGGATGCTTCGCTTCATTTTGGTCTGCATTATTTAGATTAAACAGCTGATGACACTTGGAACATGGGCGTTTTTCTGTGTAACCATTCGAGCCTCTAATGTATGCCTGACATTTCACTGACTTAGGGAATGTTATACCATCACCACGACCCCCTGAACAAAATGACATGACTGCATGCGATACCAGGTCATGCCACGTTCTAAGACAAGACACGTCGATCATAATTGTCTTTGAATTTCCTTTTCTGCAGCAAAGAGATGCGCCGTAGTACCTCTCTGGATCAGAATCTGAATAACACACACAGATTACTGTTGACTCCAGCGTGTAAAATTGCTCATATATGTTGCCTGATTTGTGAAGAGGGATCGGGAATTTGAGATTGTTCAGCAGAATGACAAGCTCTGCTATTATTCTCTCTTCAGTCTGATGAATGATCTTCATCTAAATACAATTGGAAACAACAACAAAGTAATTGAATGAAAATAGAGAATATTAACTATATCATATGTATGTGTTTGATTAAAAGTGAATATTTAGGATATGATAGCATTTAAAAGCTAGCAACTTATACTTAAAAACAACTAATACTAAAAACAAATTTAGGAAAAAATAAAAAACATACAATATCCTGGTTGCATTAGAGTAACTAATACTTTAAAGCAGCTTTGCTTGTAATGTAGCACTCAGTCCTTTGGCACAGGTTGATTTGGTAATGGACAAACAAATGTTTTTCAGTGCTGACCAAAATGAACAGATACACAGACAGACTTGAGGCTCTTCTGGATCAGCTCTTGTCCAAGCACGAGGTCAAGCTCCTCTTTCTTCCTCTTTCCTGCCCTGACTAAACTGATTACCCTGCCCAACATTGGATATTGCTTTCTGGTTCTACTGAGGCCACTGCTAGCTTGGCTACCCTGGACATTTCCCCACTAGACCACTAGAGAAAAGCCTCTCACACCCTTTCAAACCCCTTCTTCTGTTGTGTTTCCCATTTCCCCCATGTTTTTTAAAGCATGCACACCGATCAGGTATAACATTCTGAGCAGTGACCGGTGAAGTGAATAACACTGATGATCTCCTCATCATGGCACCTGTTAGTGGGTGGGATATATTAGGCAGCAAGTGAACATTTTGTCCTCAAAAGGGCCAAATTGTGATGGCTAGTCCACTGAATCAGAGCATCTCCAATACTGCAGCTCTTGTGGGGTGTTCCCGGTCTGGAGTGGTCAGTATCTATCAAAAGTGTCCTTTAAGTCCTGTAAGTGTCCTATACAGGACGTAAAGGATCTGCTGCTAACATCTTGGTGCCCCAGTACACCTTGAGGGATCTAGTGGAGTCCATGGCTGTTTTGGCAGCAAAAGGGGGAATCAACACAATATTAGGCAGGTGCTCATAATGTTATGCCTGATCTGTGTATTTGTCTAACTTCTATTAACGTTTTTTGTTTTGCCTATCATACTGATATTTGTGCTGTTTTTGTGTGTTTTTTAGCCATAGCCTTGTTCTTAGCATTTAAGGTTTGTTTTCTCTATAACTATTGCACATGCATCCACCTTTCACCTCCAAAGTGTGACACAAATCTACACAATATTATTTTGTGGGTTTTTTTCTTTATTCATTATGATTGTATTTTTTTATTTTAATTAATACACAATGTCCAATTTACTCAAAATGAAAATCAAAATCTGTAGATTAGATTCTATGTTACATGGCAGTCTTAAAGATAGTCCTGAACCTTTATTAATTTATCTTACGTTCTGTTTTGAAATATAACACCTTTTGAAATTTTGACTCACCATGTCCAGCAGAATGGAAAAGGGAGTGCGAGTTGGTAGATGACTTCTGTACTGCTCAAAAGGGCCAGGAAACATATTCCTAAGATTTTTAATTGTTTCAGGTTTTTGGAAGAACCTTTCAGGAGCCAGTCTGGGGTAATGAATGTAACCAAGGAAGAAAATGCTGTGAAGCATCTAAGACAAATAAATATATTTCCAATATATTAATATTAGCCTGAAATAAATGCTGTAATTAAATGTAAAATGATAGCAGTTTTACTTTTACATATTGGGCCTTATTCACTGCAAAAGTATTATTTGTTATACATATTTATAACCTGGAATTGAAATGATTCATGTCACACAAAATATTCCATAATATTGAAGTGGGGATGGAGACAATTATTAGAAAATTATTTATAAAAATGCTTCTGTTTTAGGCAAACATTGTGTACACACATACATTTCATCCCCTGAAGAGGTAATAGAAGGGAGAAACCCAAAACAAAAAACAACTGAAAGAGGTGATGATACAGTGAGGAAAAAATTTTTATACATTTGCCCACTGACAAAGAAATGATCAGTCAATGATCTCAAGGCAGCTGGGACCATAGTCACCAAGAAAACAATTGGTAACACACTATGCCGTGAAAGACTGAAACCCTGCTAAAGAAAGCACATATACAGGCTTGTGTGAAGTTTGCCAGTGAACATCTGAATGATTCAGAGGAGAACTGGGTGAAATTTTGTGGTCAAATGAGACCAAAATCCAGCTCTTTGGCATCAACTCAACTCGCCGTGTTTGGAGGAGGAGGAATGCTGCCTATGACCCCAAGAAAACCATCCCCACTGTCAAACATGGAGGTGGAAACATTGTGCTTTGGGGGTGTTTTTCTGCTAAGGGGACAGGACAACCGCACCGCACCAAAGGGACGATGGACTTGGGTGAGAACCTCCTTCCCTCAGCCAGGGCATTGAAAATGGGTCGTGAATGGGTATTCCACCATGACAATGACCCAAAACACACGGCCAAGGCAACAAAGGATTGGCTCAAGAAGAAGCACATTAAGGTCCTGTAGTGGCCTAGCCAGTCTCCAGACCTTAATCCCATAGAAAATCTGTGGAGGAAGCTGAAGGTTCGAGTTGCCAAATGTCACCCTTAAAACCATAGTGACTTGGGGAAGATCTGCAAAGAATAGTTGGACAAAATCCCTCCTGAGATGTGTGCAAACCTGATGGCCAACTACAAGAAACGTCTGACCTCTCTGATTGCCAACAAGGGTTTGTCGCCAAGTACTAAGTCATGTTTTGCAAAGGGGTCAAATACTTATTTCACTCAATAAAATGAAAATCAATGTATAACTTTTTTCAAATGTGTATTTCTGGATTTTTTGTTGTTATTCTGTCTCTCACTGTTCAGATAAACCTACCATTAAAATTACAGACTGATCATTTCTTTGTCAGTCGGCAAATGTACAAAATCAGCAGGGGATCAAATATTTTTTCTCCTCACTGTATGTAATTTAACACATCTAATAAATACTAAATACTAAACTCTTATTTTCACTATCAAATTAATTACTGTACAATAGTTTAGGAGACAATTGTATGAGTTAAGACAATGTAAAAAATACATATAAATAATAATAAATTAAATCCCAGTCATGCCCTAAATATTATCCTAATATCATGAATAATATCAATTTATACTAATCAGTTGTTTGTCATAGTGGTGTCATGTTCAATCTTGGGGTTACTTTTAAAAATTAATAAAATAATAATAAAAAAGACTATTGTTACGGGGTAATAATTGTTTTAGGGTTTATTTTACACTTACCTCATCCATGTAAACAAGGAGATTGTTATTTCCTTTTGTCATTTGCATTGTGTGGGTGATTAATGAACAAGCGCATGATAATACGTTTTGCTTATTTTTTTCTTTATAGATCACATAGTTTTGCACAGGTTTCCTGAAAAAAAAAGAACAAATCTATAGTTAAAACCCTGATGTTAGGTACATTTTTAAATTTACACTCATAACATGGTATATTAAACAATCCTGAAACGATTTCAGAGATGAACTGTTTCAGTAATTCTGCAAATATACACTGCAAATGACTGAAAAGCTAAAGTAACTCATTTCTAAGAGATATAATAGTTCGTTAGAGGCAACATGAGAGGCGCACATTCGGTTAGCGGTAACATATTTCTACAAAATAATTTACAAAAAAAAGACTTACCTCCTTCCTCTGCTTCGTGCATTCTTATATAAAAAGAAATGGCAAATTAGTAGGTTTATATTAGATATAACAGCAGTAATTTTATTTGCTTTAACTCATTCAGTGAATTGTTTGAAGAGAGAAGGAAAAATAAAAGCTCTTTACCGTTCTCGCTTCCATGGCTCAATGAAGAGTTTCGAGAATACGTTTGTCTGAGATCAGTCCAACAGGTAGCTCTCTACATGTGTGCCACACCTAGGAAAGCTTTACTTACCTTTATGCTTGACTTTCCAGGAAGTGTTTCAGTCCCTCTACATGTTCCAACGTGTCCACCGGAATTCGGGCTATTTTCTGCCGAATAACAACCTCTGCCTTGAGGTATCCCCATAAAAAAAATCACAGGGCGTTAGATACAGGGTGGGGCACAGAAACTTCCTTTTCCTGTAGAAAAACCTAGGAAATGTCTGGTTCCAACAGGATGGTGCCACGGCCCACACAGCCCGAGCTGAGCCGACGGCTCATCTTGATTCGAGGTGACATCCCGTGGGTGGCGCACTCGCCTGATCTAAAGCCCTGTGATTTTTTTTTATGGGAATACCTCAAGGCAGAGGTTCTTAAACATCGCCCCACAAACCTGCTTCAGCTGAAGAATGTAATTCGGCAGGAAATAGCCCGAATTCTGGTGGACATGTTGGAATGTGTAGAGGGAAACGTCAGAAATCAGGTGCATCAGTGCATAGAGAACGGTGGCCACCACCTTCACGATATTTTGTTTAAAACAGCATAATTTGAAATGATGTTCTTTCATTATAAAAAAAATTATTTTGTTCATCAGCAACAATTTTTCTTTCATTCGCCTTCAAAAAAAGGAAGTTGTTGTGCCCCACCTTGTATCTACAAAACAGAAACAACAACACAGAGCTAGGACAGAAGTTTTTCCTAGCTACATAAAGTGCAGCAACGTGTGCAACCAGGTGTAAACAGTGCAAAGACAAGGAACTGGAAAAAAAACAGTAAGTACAAAAACAACACAATACAGGACACATAGCACCGAAAAACATGTCCAACGAAACAAAATAGGATGTTCCCATAGTGCATCCTGGTACGTGTATCCTGGATGGAGGGATGAATGGAGGGATGGGTGGATGGATGGATGGATGGATGGAAGCATGGATGGATGGATGGATGGATGGATGGAGGGGGGGATGGATGGAGGGGGGGATGGATGGATGGATGGAGGGGGGGATGGAGGGATGAATGGATGGTCTTACGGGCAGTCACAGTGCAAAGACAAGACACATAGCACCGAAAAACCAACGAAATGTCCAACAAAACAAAATAGGATGTTCCCATAGTGCATCCTGGTGCCATGTGTTCCCCAGGTAAGCGATGTACTTCCTATGGTCCGAAACCATCGACACCCACATAAGTGAAGGGTGGAGCTACTGCCATCGTCTTTGCTGGCAAATCAGACATCTGCTGATATTCTCTCTTCCCTCACAGCTTCTTGCAGATAACACACCTGAAAAGCAAACTGCGTATGCACTTCTTACCTCCAACTAGCCAAAACTAGCGTTGCTACATGATGTGTACCTGAAATGATAATAGGGTTGACTTCACAAGGTTCCAGACCTGACCTCGCAATGCTTCCCCCTACTTGAAGTAAGGCATTGCTGTCAAGGACAGGAGATTCACTCTTAGGTTGTGAACTGCAATCATGCTTTTAATCTCTGTTGGATAACTCTCATGTAAAGCATTCTTTAACACAACACCTAAGAATGCTGCAGGCACAGATCTGGATCTTTTGGGTCATGTTCTCACGTAGACATAGAACCTCCGTGTTTTATTATGCATGTTGCTTAATACTGTTTTACTGTCAGTATTATAGCATATATGGTCATGTCAATCTCTTCCAGAATCAACTCAGCAATCTCCACTACTAATATATTCACTTACTGCATAATATATCCCACCCACTAACAGGTGCCATGATGAGGAGATCATCAGTCTTATTCACGTCACCTCTCAGTGCTCATAATGTTATGGCTGATCAGTGTTTATATCAAGCCACTGTTGCACAAGTTGCCTAAATGTTGCTTCACAACACAGGACCTTTCCTGGCCTAATCAACAGCCCCAAGGAGCAAACTCGGGAGCAGGCCCTATGGGGCCACCCCCGGGAAACATTTTAAGAGGCCCAGAGAAACCAGAGGGGGAGCTGGTGCAGTGTACAACCTCTCTGCACCCCGCTCAAGAACCCCCTGTCTCAGTAATAGTGGGAAGACAAATTCGTTCATCATTCTTAATCGACACGGGTGCAACATTTACAAGTATAGGTAAAGAAGGCTCAAAGCTCCCCCTCTCCAGTAAATCAGTAAAAACAGTAGGCTTTCAGCACAGTCTTTCAAAGGAAAGGCTTCAATCACGTTTGGACAGTTGGAGATGATCTTGTGCAGTCTGAGATTAGACACCACAAGCATCTCCTGTGTATGTTTGAGAAGGCTGATCGCCTCTGCCTCTGTAGCACAAGATTTCAGCATGTCATCAATGTAGAACTCTTTCTTCACCAGCTCAGTAGTGCTACTGCCAAAACTCTCTTCTTGTTCTTTAGCTGCTCTCCATAGGCCATGGATAGCCACTGCTTGTGATGGACTATTTCCAGAACGCATTCTGTGATCCACAATTTTGCTGTCAAGGTCATTGTTTTTATACCAAAGGAATCTATGATAATCCCTATGGTCTTCCCTAACCAGAAAACAATGGAGCATGTGCTGTATATCAGCAGTAATAGCCACAGGCTCTTTAGAGAATCTCATCAGGACCCCTACCAGACTGTTATTTAAATCAGGGCCTGTGAGAAGTACACTGTTCAGTGAAACTCCCTCATATGGTGCACTTGAATAAAGACAACTCAAATTTTGAAAGGTTTCTTAGAATGATAAACCCAAACGGTGGCAAGTACCACACTTCCTGACCTTGCTGATACCTTTTTTAGCAAGTCTTTCATAAAATCCAGTAAATGTGCTCTCATTTGGGGTCCCTTGTCCAAAGTGTGCCACAGAGTGAGAAGACGTTTGAATGCATAGTCTTTGTTGTTGGGTAGACTTTGTCTGGGCTCACGAAAGGGTAGATGGAGAAACCCAACTGTTGCAGCTGTCCTGAAAAACCTCTTTGTCATTGATTTTTTCCCAGCACATGTTTTCAATGTGTAGTTCAATGTTTCTCCAGGACCCTGGTGCTACATAAACAACATAAAACATATACTTACAAAACAGAAACAACAACACAGAGCTAGGACAGAAGTTAGGACAGAAGTCCTAGCTACATAAAGTCCAGCAACGTGTGCAACCAGGTGCAAACAGTGCAAAGACAAGACACATAGCACCGAAAAACCAACGAAATGTCCAACGAAACAAAATAGGATGTTCCCATAGTGCATCCTGGTGCCATGTGTTCCCCAGGTAAGCGATGTACACGCACCCGCCCATTCACGTGATGTACAAGAAAACTTGATTCTTCAGACCAGGCCACCTTCTTCCATTGCCCCGTGGGCCAGTTCTGATGCTCATGTGCCCGTTGTTAGCGCTTTCGGCAGTACACAGGGGTCAGCGTGGGCACCTTGACTGGTCTGCGGCTATGCAGTCCCATACACAACAAACTGTCATGCACTGTGTATTCTGACACCTTTCTATCAGAACCAGCATTAACTTCTTCAGCAATTTGAGCAACAGTAGCTCATCTGTTGAATCGGATCACACGGGCCAGCCTTCTCTCCCCACGTGCATCAATGACCCTGTCTGCGGTTCACCACTTCAACACCTTCCTTGGACCACTTTTGATAGATACTGACCACTGCAGACCGGGAACACCCCACAAGAGCTGCAGTTTTGGAGATGCTCTGATCCAGTGGTCTAGCCATCACAATTTGGTCCTTTTGGTCAAACTCGCTCAAATCCTTACGCTTGTCCATTTTTCCTGCTTCTAACACATCAACTTTTAGGACAAAATGTTCACTTACTGCATAATATATCCCACCCACTAACAGGTGCCATGATGAGGAGATAATCAGTCTTATTCACTTCACCTCTCAGTGCTCATAATGTTATGGCTGATCAGTGTTTATATCAAGCCACTGTTGCACAAGTTGCCTAAATGTTGCTTCACAACACAGGACCTGATTACTACATTTCAGGCATTTAGCAGACACCCTTATCCAGAGTAACTTACAAATTTTCTCATGTTATACAATTGAGCATTACAGGTCTTGCTCAGGGACCCAGTAGTGGCTTGGTGGTCCAACTCACAACCTTCTGACCAGTAATCCAACACCTTCCTCACTAAGCTACCACATCTCATAGGAAGGAAAAATATATCCACTTTAAACATCATCACACACCAACTTTTGACCTGAGAGATGCAGACCCAGATAAAGTGGATCGTCCCCATGGGAAATGTGCTTAGACCTGCTTAGAAGAGTGCTTGATTGACTGAGCGGTAAGGGTGTTTCTATTAAAGTGGCCAGTTAGTGTATTTGAGAACTCAGCATATTTTGCTTTTGCTTTTCTTTTTTCTTAATGCAAAAGTCTTGTATTTTAATGGAATTGTCTGCAAATTCACCCAGGCTGTGTGCTCCATGAACACATGACTGTTTCACCCTGAATGTTGTTTGGCTGTTCACAGGGAACAATGGTCAAAGATGGAGAATAAAAACAAAACAAGTACATAGAGGGAGGATAGGACACTGTGGTGAAATCTCGCTAACGACACTCCGAATATATTGTAGCTAGCTAAATCATTACAATTTAGCCAGAACTTTCAGTTGAACGTTTTAACAAAAACAGCTTTGTGTTATGTTGCAAAACAGGTTTTCAGATGTTCCCTTGCCTGCACTACAGTGGCATGTTGTAATCTGACAATTAATGATCTGTATATGTCTACAAAGTGCATTCATTAAGATCTGATTTGCTTTAAAAGATGGATAGATGGATAGATGGATGAGTGGATGGATGGATGGAGGGATGAATGGAGGGATGGATGGATGAGTGGGTGGGTGGATGGATGGATGGATGGATGGATGGATGGGTGGATGGATGGATGGAAGCATGGATGGATGGAGGGGGGGATGGAGGGATGAATGGATGGTCTTACGGGCAGTCACTTCCTATTGTCCGAAACCATCGACACCCACATAAGTGAAGGGTGGAGCTACTGCCATCGTCTTTGCTGGCAAATCAGACATCTGCTGATATTCTGTCTTCCCTCACAGCTTCTTGCAGATAACACACCTGAAAAGCAAACTGGGTATGCACTTCTTACCTCCAACTAGCCAAAACTAGCGTCGCTACATGATGTGTACCTGAAATGATAATAGGGTTGACTTCACAAGGTTCCAGACCTGACCTCGCAATTCTTCCCCCTACTTGAAGTAAGGCATTGCTGTCAAGGACAGGAGATTCACTCTTAGGTTGTGAGCTGCAATCATGCTTTTAATCTCTGTTGGATAACTCTCATGTAAAGCATTCTTTAACACAACACCTAAGAATGCTGCAGGCACAGATCTGGATCTGTAGAGTCATGTTCTCATGTAGACATAGAACCTCCATGTTTTATTATGGATGTTGCTTAATACTGTTTTACTGTCAGTATAATATCATACAGTGAAACATTGACTTACAAGTGACTCAACTTACGAGTTTTCTGATATACGAGCTGTCAATCGGTCGATTTTTTGCTTTAAGATACGAGCCGAGATCTGAGTAACGAGCGAGCGAGCTTACCCCACCCGTCACTTGGTAGCCCAGTGAGCGGTCAGTTCACGTGGTTATCTCTCCAGGTCGTTGGCGCTATCTAACGACACTTCATCACAACACAGGACCTGATTACTACATTTCAGGCATTTAGCAGACACCCTTATCCAGAGTAACTTACAAATTATCTCATGTTATACAAATGAGCATTACAGATCTTGCTCAGGGACCCAGTAATGGCTTGGTGGTCCAACTCACAACCTTCTGACCAGTAATCCAACACCTTCCTCACTAAGCTACCACATCTCACAGGAAGGAAAAATATATCCACTTTAAACATCATCACACACCAATTTTTGACCTGTAAGAAGTCACACTGACAAATTTTAATAAAAAATGTACAAAAGCTTTCACTGTAATGAATAATTACTATAATAATTGCCCTAAGAATATTCAATACATTTTTAACAGGTAGGATTCTGACTTTTAAATGCTATCACAACATAAATATTTACTTTTAATAAAACACCTATTTGATAGAGTTAATATTCTATGTTTTAGCGTAGGTTCATTGTATTACTTTGTTGTTGTTTCTATTTAGATGATATATACTTGGCACTGGGAAAGAGGAAATAATAAAAGAGGTACCTATCCTGATGAAGGAACATAAATTCACAAAATAGGCAACAAGAATGAGCAATTTTACACACAGGAGTCAACAGTAATCTGTGTGTGTGTTATTCAGATTCTGATCCACAGAGGCATCCTGCAGAAGAGGAAATGCAAAGAGAAATGAATCTGTATAGCATTTCCTGAGTTGGTGATATGTGAGGCATTTTTGCAAGACTGGAAACAAAATATTTGTATAAGAAACCTACATTTTCCTATTGTAAACATGTTTAATTTTAAAAGATGCAGACCCAGATAAAGTGGATCATCCCCATGGGAAATGTGCTTAGACCTGCTTAGAAGAGTGCTTGATTGACTGAGCGGTAAGGGTGTTTCTATTAAAGTGGCCAGTTAGTGTATTCGAGAACTCATATTTTGCTTTTGTTTTTATATTTTAGAATAAAAACAAAACATGTACATAGAGGGAGGATAGGACACTGTGGTGAAATCTCGCTAACGACACTTCGAATATATTGTAGCTAGCTAAATCATTACAATTTAGCCAGAACTTTCAGTTGAACATTTTAACAAAAACAGCTTTGTGTTATGTTGCAAAACAGGTTTTCAGATGTTCCCTTGCCTGCACTACAGTGGCATGTTGTAATCTGACAATAAATGATCTGTATATGTCTACAAAGTGCATTCATTAAGATCTGATTTGCATTAAAAGATGGATGGATGGATGGGTGGGTGGGTGGTTGGATGGGTGGAGGGGGGGATGGAGGGATGAATGGATGGTCTTATGGCCAGTCACTTCCTATGGTCCGAAACCATCGACACCCACATAATTGAAGGGTGGAGCTACCACCATCCTCTTCGCTGGAAAATCAGACATCTGCTGATATTCTGTCTTCCCTCACAGCTTCTTGCAGATAACACACTTGAAAAGCAAACTGCGTATGCACTTCTTACCTCCAACTAGCCAAAACTAGCGTTGCTACATGATGTGTACCTGAAATGATAATAGGGTTGACTTCACAAGGTTCCAGACCTAACCTCGCAATGCTTCCCCCTACTTGAAGTAAGGCATTGCTGTCAAGGACAGGAGATTCACTCTTAGGTTATGAACTGCGTGTTTTATTATGCATGTTGCTTAATACTGTTTTACTGTCAGTATTATAGCATATATGGTCATGTCAATCTCTTCCAGAATCAACTCAGCAATCTCCACTACTAATATATTCACTTACTGCATAATATATCCCACCCACTAACAGGTGCCATGATGAGGAGATAATCAGTCTTATTCACGTCACCTCTCAGTGCTCATAATGTTATGGCTGATCAGTGTTTATATCAAGCCACTGTTGCACAAGTTGCCTAAATGTTGCTTCACAACACAGGACCTTTCCTGGCCTAATCAACAGCCCCAAGGAGAAAACTCGAGAGCAGGCCCTATGGGGCCACCCCCGGGAAACATTTTAAGAGGCCCAGATAAGCCAGAGGGGGAGCTGGTGCAGTGTACAACCTCTCTGCACCCCGCTCAAGAACCCCCTGTCTCAGTAATAGTGGGAAGACAAATTCGTTCATCATTCTTAATCGACACGGGTGCAACATTTACAAGTATAGGTAAATAAGGCTCAAAGCTCCCCCTCTCCAGTAAAGCAGTAAAAACAGTAGGCTTCTCAGGGAAAACACAGACTTTACGCTTTAGTGAGCCTCAAGACCTGAATATACAAGGGGTGACAGTGCAAGCACCATTACTGTTCTCCCCAGAAACTCCAGCAAATCTACTTGGAAGAGATGTGCTCTGTAAGTTAGGAGCTAAAATACATTGCGGAGAAAGAGGAGTATGGGTAGAGCTCCCAGAGCATCTAATTCAACAGTATGTCATGATGGAGACGAAACTTGAACTATGTACAATGGACAAGGTGTATTGGTTGGAACTAAACGACATGCACAGTGGGATAAGGGATCTGTACACACAGTGGAAATCCTGGTTTATCAGAATGAGGCCAGATTGTCAAGAAAGCAGAGAACCATGGCATTGCACGATGATGTATGATGAGGAAGGACAAAATGAAGAATATGAGGGCATGTGGGACGAACGAGTGGCAAAAACACAGTACACTCTGAAGACTATAAACTTAATTGGACCACAAGGGGTAGCTGTGACAGTTCAACTACCGTCACAACTTGAACAGTGGTACCAGATTCCTGATGCTGCTCCTCATGTCTCCCTGCTGATTGGGCAAGGTTTTGAATCAAAAGTATTAGGACCAATGGTGAGGGAAGCAAGTCAGGGGATACAGTGGACACAGGTAGGACAGGGAGTCAGTGTGTCCCCAGATAGAAAGTTTCTTAAAATAGAGCAGGTAACGATAGATGAGGTAAGGCCACAGACTGTACTGATAAGCAAGGCTGAGAATTTGAGAATAGAGAAGAGCAAGATGAAAGAAGATGAAAGATGAGCAGGAGCTCACAGAGAAAGAAAGGGAGGAAGCATTAGCACAAGTACCTGACCAATTATGGACCAAACATCAGACAGATGTCGGACTTAGTTAAGATACAACTTAAACCAGGAGCACGGTTGCCATATCAGAAACAGTATCCCTTGTCAAAAGAAGCAATAGCAGGGATAAAACCAACGATTGAGGGACTGACGCAAGCAGGAGTTTTGGTCCTAACAAAAAGTCAGTGCAACACCCCCATATTTCCGGTCAGAAAACCAAATTCAGACAAATGGCGACTAGTCCATGACCTACGACCAGTAAACAGTGTGGTGGTAGCAGAAAATCCTGTAGTCCCAGATCCACACACCCTTTTGTCTAACATTCCAGAAGGAACAAAATAGTACACAGTAATTGATCTGTGCTCAGCATTCTTTAGTGTTCCATTACACCCAGATTCACAGTTCCTGTTTGCTTTTACCTATGGTGGACAGCAGTATACATACACCAGACTGCCACAAGGCTATTGTGAAAGCCCATCAGTTTTCAACCAAGTTCTGGCTCGAGATTTGACTAATTTGGATGTGTCCAGCACAATATTGCAATATGTGGATGATCTGCTGATCTGCAGTCAAGCCAAAGAACAATGTGTACAAGATTCAGTGCAAGTTTTAAAAACTCTGGCCCAAAACAGCGTAAAGTAAATAAAGAAAAGTTGCAAATCTGCCAGCAAAAGGTAGAATACTTGAATGCTCGAAGGCACTACATGAAAAATCTCACCAGAACATGTACAGACAATCCAAAAAGCTCCCAGACCTTAAATTGTCCAGCAGATGGGATTGGTGGGTTTTAGCAGACCGTGGATTTGTGATTTTGCTATGAGAACGCAACCACTTAGAGACATAGTGAAAGCAGCAGACCAAACAAAGTCTAGTGCTGCATTAACATGGACAGAGGAAGCAAAAGCAGCATTTGATATGCTAAAGACTGCCTTGTCATCTGCACCTGCATTGGCATGTCCAGACTATGGTAAACCATTCTATTTGTATGTGTCTGAAAGAAAAGGGTTTGCCTCAGCAGTGTTAGCACAGGAACAAGAAGGCATGGGGAAAAGACCAGTAGTGTATTTCAGCACAGCACTCGATAGTGTGGAGACGGGTATGCCACCATGCTATCGAGGATTAGCAGCAGCGGCATTTGCCTATCAAAAGGCATCATCAGTCACAATGGGGCATCCAGTGACCCTGTACACATCCCATGCCTTGCATGCACTGCTGACTAGTCAAAAAATTTGTGATAACTAATGCTCAGAAAACAGGCTATGATGTCATCCTGTCAGCCCCTGAACTAACAACTGAGAAATGCCGCACAATAAATCCTGCAGATAGGCTGGTGCTCCCAGAGGAAGGAGCCCCGCATGAGTGTGCTGAAGTGACAGAAAAATACTTAAAAGCCAGGTCAGACTTAGAATCACAACCACTGCCTGTTGCTCAGCGTATCCTCTTTGTGGATGGATCATGCTATCGTAGTAATGAGGGAAACAAAGCTGGCTACGCAGTAATTCAATATGATGACCAAGCAGGAGTATTTAACACAGTGGAGACTGCGGCAGTGCCACAACCGTGCTCTGCCCAATTGGCAGAAATAAAAGCACTAACAGCAGCTTGCAAACTGGGGGCAGGCAAGACTGTACAATATACACTGATTCGGCCTATGCTTATGGAGTGTGTCACGTGTTTTTGGAGTGTTCTTCCAATGCTGATTAAAGAGGCACATGGAATAGATCATTGCGATCGCAGGAAAATTATTGAAACAATTCGAGAGAACTGGTGGTCTCCATACTTAGCGAGTATGGTGGACAAATTCCTGTGATCGTGTGAACTTTGTGCAGTACGCAATGTCAGAAAACATTTCACGACACCTATCAGCCACATACCAGAACCCATGGGACCATTCAGACACCTAGTAATAGATTTTGTGGATATGGGAACTACAGAAAGAAAGGAAGGAAAGAGGTATATTATGGTAGTGATAGATCGGTTCAGCCGATGGGTAGAGGTGCAAGCTACAGCCAAAAATGACACCAAGACAGTGGTTAAGTTCCTGTGTAGGGAAGTGATCCCTCGTTTTGGCATCCCAGATCAGCTGAGCTCAGGCAATGGTCCCCACTTTGTGAATGAAATAATGAGAGCTATGGCAGAGGCCTTATGCCTGAAACACCATCTAGGCTGCGTGTACCACCCACAGTCTCAGGGGATTGTAGAAAGAGCTAATGGAGTGCTGAAAGAGAAAATGGCTAAGATCTGTGTGAGCATCAAGCTAAATTGGGTACAAGCATTGCCATTAGCACTGATGAAAATGCGTTCTCAAACCAAGAGAAACACTCACTTGACACCACATGAAATGCTTACAGGACGGCCAATGCCAGTAGCCTTCATTCGGGGGCCTTACAAGGGCCCATCGCTGGAACACCTAGAAGGTGAAATGTCAAGCTATGTAAGACACCTAACCCAAATACATAGAACTCTGTATTCACAGGTCTGCGAAGCCACGCATGGTGTGAGGGTAGAGAAGGAGGAGCTTCGTCAGGTGGAGGCAGGAGACTATGTGTATATCAAAGTGTTCAAAAGGAAACATTAGAGCCAACCAAGGAGAGAGGGACCATTCAAGGTAGTATTGGCAATGCCAATGGCGGTCAAGGTTGAAGGTAGAGAACACTGGTATCACTTGAATCATTGTTGTAGAGCTGCAGGATAAGGACCAAAGTGGAGAGACTTTGTTAGTCGTCACAATGCAAGCAGTCCAACAAGCAGTGTGGTTATAGCAGGAAAACCAAAAGAGGTGTACTGCAGAATAGTTCATCCGCTGATGTTACAGTATCTTTGGGAATTTTACTTCTAAGCATAATCTTCAGAAGACCATACTTTTAGATGACTATAAGGCTTGTGTGTTTGTGCCTGCGGGGCACCCATACACAGAAATCCGCCAGGCTGGGATTGACTTTGGGGTAAAGATTCCTAAGAACTGTGGAATCAGTACACTGTGTGATATGATCATAGGAAAGTTAGAAAAAAGTATGTTAGCATCACAAAGATCACGCGGTACAACAGTACAAATGGCTCCGAATCTCCACAGAACCTGTACCGCCAATGGTTACACGACACAGCACGCAAGACTGTTACTGACAGCACATGTATAGTATGCCATAACTGTATGCATAGCTCTCTGCTTGTGATGCCTACAAGGGGAATCCAAGAATGTGCTAACCCACCATAGAATGAAAGCTATTTATGTCCTGCAGTATGTCTGCTAAGGTCTGTAGCCAGGACTCATGGTGCAGACTGGATGCACAAATTAAGCTCCTCTTGCACTTTTCACCCTGTTGCCACTCAGGCTACTGATAGCATACATGTGCACTCATACCCTCTTGAACTGTTTCCACTATGCGTTCGTTCTAGAGGTACAGAGTATGTAGGAGATTTACCAAAATCATCGTGTGATAAAATAATGGAAGCGGCACACCCTATAGTTAATGTGATGCCAACCTGCAGTGTGTCAGAGTATGGATGTGAACCTGGTATAACAGTCCAATTGAAGATCCCAAGCTTACGTCTGGGAATAATGAGGATAATAATGTGGAGCTTAGAGTTTTTCGTGGACATAGATGTTTCTGATGTCTACCCGACATAGATAGTGTCCACGTGACACATAGTGTAGTGATGAGTCCCTGGTGAAGTGCTGGTAACCTCTCCCAGGAGCTCCATCGGACCCTCTATGGCACGCAAAGTGCCTGGGTCAGAAGAAATTGTGCCTCATCTAAAAGGACATTGTATATGAAACCCATGTGTGTAATGTCGCAAGAGATGATGTAACTACTATGAGGGATAAAGACACAAAGTAGTGGAACTAAGACATGTACATGCTGATTGTGAGACTCAAGAGTCTCAAAGGGGGGAGCGATGTCGGAGAAAAATAATATACCCAGCTTTGAATTATATACCTAGCTTTAAAAGTAGCTTAAAAAATAATGTACTTAATGCTCTAAGTTCTGACTTAGCAATATTCTGCCTAAAAGTAGTGTGTATCTATCAAGATTATTTAGCCATTGATTAAGTAGTTGGCTTTGATTAATAATACAAGTCTATAATAATCAGGTATAACCTTTATGATAATCATAGTCTTTATAATAATCATGCAGAATTATTAATGGTAGCGTGCTAGGGTAATAACCACACTGAGACTGGAAATAGAAAAAGAGAACTTTATTGGAACATTAGGAGTTACAGCTCAGTCAGTCAGCCTATCCAGTGGAATCAGTGGGACCGGAGGGGCAGTTGTAGAAGACGGGACCTCAGGTTCCTGAGGAGAAGTTGGAGAGTAATCAGTGGGAGAAACTGAAGAAAAACAGTGTGGGGAGTAGGCCAGGTTACCGTGACATGACAGTGGTAGGCGGCTAGGGGAGACAATAGCATTGGAATACCAGTAACCAACAGCGATGAAAAGAGGGAAGGATATGAGGCAGCATAATGGCAAGGCTTATTTTAAAAAATAAAAATAAAACTTAGATCAAGCAGGTAGAGAAAAGTCAGAATGACATAGAGTCAGAGATCAGGATACTTACACATTGTTGTGGAGGGCAACGTGCGAGGTCAGGATGATCTGAGGAAGCAACTTGGGAGGTGGCAGTCAAATGAAGTCGATGAGGAAGTGGCGCTTATAAGTAAGCGCTATTTTTTTCTAAAAATTGTTGACTTAGCCTAAAAATTAGGGGAACTGGAGAGGAGGAAAATTGACATCATCGAGGGGAGGATGGTATTAAATTGGGGCGGTACAAATTTAATACAAATAAGAAAATAATAGGAAATGGTAAAACGTATGTAAATTAAGGAAGGAGGGATTAAAGTAGCCATACACTGAATATAATGGGAAATTGCTGGAAATATCTAAATTAGAGAAAAGGAGGTGCCATGGGGCACCTGAGGTATAAGTAGAGGGGAACTTTTCTGGGTTTTTCAGACCAGCTGCTCTCTTCAGAAATGCATGTTTTTGACTGCATGGCTGAATAAAGAAACCTGCTTCTTCTCATCTGCTGACTGAGATCTCCTTTATTTTGGCTAAGTTTTTATAGTTTATTGAGTTCATTGGGTAAGATTATGGAAAGCTAAGAGAAATAGACACAATCTAAAATTCCACCCTGTGATATGTCCACTCGGAGGGGGCTCTGAGTTCCGACAAAGGCTTCAATCACGTTTGGACAGTTGGAGATGATCTTGTGCAGTCTGAGATTAGACACCACAAGCATCTCCTGTGTATGTTTGAGAAGGCTGATCACCTCTGCCTCTGTAGCACAAGATTTCAGCATGTCATCAATGTAGAACTCTTTCTTCACCAGCTCACTAGTGCTACTGCCAAAACTCTCTTCTTGTTCTTTAGCTGCTCTCCATAGGCCATGGATAGCCACTGCTTGTGATGGACTATTTCCAGAACGCATTCTGTGATCCACAATTTTGCTGTCAAGGTCATTGTTTTTATACCAAAGGAATCTATGATAATCCCTATGGTCGTCCCTAACCAGAAAACAATGGAGCATGTGCTGTATATCAGCAGTAATAGCCACAGGCTCTTTAGAGAATCTCATCAGGACCCCTACCAGACTGTTATTTAAATCAGGGCCTGTGAGAAGTACACTGTTCGGTGAAACTCCCTCATATGGTGCACTTGAATCAAAGACAAGTCGAATTTTGAAAGGTTTCTTAGGATGATAAACCCAAACAATGGCAAGTACCACACTTCCTGACCTTGCTGAAGTGTTTTTTAGCAAGTCATTCATAAAATCCAGTAAATGTGCTCTCATTTGGGGTCCCTTGTCCAAAGTGTGCCACAGAGTGAGAAGATGTTTGAATGCATAGTCTTTGTTGTTGGGTAGACTTTGTCTGGGCTCACGAAAGGGTAGACGGAGAAACCGAACTGTTGCAGCTGTCCTGAAAAACCTCTTTGTCCATGATTTTGTTCCCAGCACATGTTTTCAATGTGTAGTTCAACGTATCTCCAGTACCCTGTTGCTACCTAAACAACATAAAACATATACTTACAAAACAGAAACAACAACACAGAGCTAGGACAGAAGTTTGTCCTAGCTACATAAAGTGCAGCAACATGTGCAACCAGGTGCAAACAGTGCAAAGACAAGACACATAGCACCGAAAAACCAACGAAATGTCCAATGAAACAAAATAGGATGTTCCCATAGTGCATCCTGGTGCCATGTGTTCCCCAGGTAAGCGATGTACACGCACCCGGCCATCCACGTGATGTACAAGAAAACGTGATTCTTCAGACCTTCTTCCATTGCTCCGTGGTCCAGTTCTGGTGCTCATGTGCCCATTGTTAGCGCTTTCGCCAGTACACAGGGGTCAGCATGGGCACCTTGACTGGTCTGCGGCTATGCAGGCCCATACACAACAAACTGTCATAAACTGTGTGTTCTGACACCTTTCTATCAGAACCAGCATTAACTTCTTCAGCAATTTGAGCAACAGTAGCTCATCTGTTGAATCGGATCACACGGGCCAGCCTTCGCGCCCCACGTGCATCAATGACCCTGTCTCCGGTTCACCACTTCAACACCATGGACCACTTTTGATAGGGACTGACCACTGCAGACCGGGAACACCCCACAAGAGCTGCAGTTTTGGAGATGCTCTGATCCAGTGGTCTAGCCATCACAATTTGGTCCTTTTGGTCAAACTCGCTCAAATCCTTACGCTTGTCCATTTTTCTTGCTTCTAACACATCAACGTTCAGGACAAAATGTTCACTTGCTGCCTAATATATCACACCCACTAACAGGTGCCATGATGAGGAGATCATCGGTCTTATTCACTTCACCTCTCAGTGCTCATAAGGTTATGGCTGATCAGTGTTTATATCCCCAAGCCACTGTTGCACAAGTTGCCTAAATGTTGCTTCACAACACAAGACCTGATTACCACATTTCAGGCATTTAGCAGACACCCTTATCCAGAGTAACTTACAAACTATCTCATGTTATACAATTGAGCATTACAGGTCTTGCTCAGGGACCCAGTAGTGGCTTGGTGGTCCAACTCACAACCTTCTGACCAGTAATCCAACACCTTCCTCACTAAGCTACCACATCTCATAGGAAGGAAAAATATATCCACTTTAAACATCATCACACACCAACTTTTGACCTGAGAGATGCAGACCCAGATAAAGTGGATCGTCCCCATGGGAAATGTGCTTAGACCTGCTTAGAAGAGTGCTTGATTGACTGAGCGGTAAGGGTGTTTCTATTAAAGTGGCCAGTTAGTGTATTCGAGAACTCAGCATATTTTGCTTTTGTTTTTCTTTTTTCTTAATGTAAAAGTCTTGTATTTTAATGGAATTGTCTGCAAATTCACCCAGGCTGAGTGCTCCATGAACACATGACTGTTTCACCCTGAATGTTGTTTGGCTGTTTGGCTCACATCGTATCATATAATTTGCTTGGGTGAATGTTTACTCAGACTAAGCTCACAGGTCCTGTCCTGCCCAGTCACACCTCACGGCAAATCATGAGAGTAAAACCAGTCCCAAAGAGAAAAGAGTAAACCTGTGTATCAACTTCAATGTCATGGATGACATTTGATAAGCAGATAGGGAGTTTCAGGGAGTGGAAGTTGGTATGGCCCAACTATTTCCTTGGAACACTGCAGTTGATTACTGCTGTTTTTTTCCCTCTATGGAAAACAGTTCACAGGGAACAATGGTCAAAGATGGAGAATAAAAACAAAACATGTACATAGACGGAGGATAGGACACTGTGGTGAAATCTCGCTAACGACACTCCGAATATATTGTAGCTAGCTAAATCATTACAATTTAGCCAGAACTTTCAGTTGAACATTTTAACAAAAACAGCTTTGTGTTATGTTGCAAAACAGGTTTTCAGATGTTCCCTTGCCTGCACTACAGTGTCATGTTGTAATCTGACAATAAATGATCTGTATATGTCTACAAAGTGCATTCATTAAGATCTGATTTGCTTTAAAAGATGGATGAGTGGATGGATAGATGGAGGGATGAATGGAGGGATGGATGGATGGATGGATGGATGGAAGCATGGATGGATGTATGGATGGCGGGGAGGATGGAGGGATGAATGCATGGTCTTATGGGCAGTCACTTCCTATGGTCCAAAACCATCGACACCCACATAAGTGAAGGGTGGAGCTTCCGCCATCCTCTTTGCTGGCAAATCAGACATCTGCTGATATTCTGTCTTCCCTCACAGCTTCTTGCAGATAACACACCTGAAAAGCAAACTGGGTATGCACTTCTTACCTCCAACTAGCCAAAACTAGCGTCGCTACATGATGTGTACCTGAAATGATAATAGGGTTGACTTCATAAGGTTCCAGACCTGACCTCGCAATTCTTCCCCCTACTTGAAGTAAGGCATTGCTGTCAAGGACAGGAGATTCACTCTTAGGCTGTGAGCTGCAATCATGCTTTTAATCTCTGTTGGATAACTCTCATGTAAAGCATTCTTTAACACAACACCTAAGAATGCTGCAGGCACAGATCTGGATCTTTTGGGTCATTTTCTCACGTAGACAAAGAACCTCCGTGTTTTATTGGAGGCTCAAAGCTCCCCCTCTCCAGTAAAGCAGTAAAAACAGTAGGCTTCTCAGGGAAAACACAGACTTTACGCTTTAGTGAGCCTCAAGACCTGAATATACAAGGGGTGACAGTGCAAGCACCATTACTGTTCTCCCCAGAAACTCCAGCAAATCTACTTGGAAGAGATGTGCTCTGTAAGTTAGGAGCTAAAATACATTGCAGAGAAAGAGGAGTATGGGTAGAGCTCCCAGAGCATCTAATTCAACAGTATGTCATGATGGAGACGAAACTTGAACTATGTACAATGGACAAGGTGTATTGGTTGGAACTAAACGACATGCACAGTGGGATAAGGGATCTGTACACACAGTGGAAATCCTGGTTTATCAGAATGAGGCCAGATTGTCAAGAAAGCAGAGAACCATGGCATTGCACGATGATGTATGATGAGGAAGGACAAAATGAAGAATATGAGGGCATGTGGGACGAACGAGTGGCAAAAACACAGTACACTCTGAAGACTATAAACTTAATTGGACCACAAGGGGTAGCTGTGACAGTTCAACTACCGTCACAACTTGAACAGTGGTACCAGATTCCTGATGCTGCTCCTCATGTCTCCCTGCTGATTGGGCAAGGTTTTGAATCAAAAGTATTAGGACCAATGGTGAGGGAAGCAAGTCAGGGGATACAGTGGACACAGGTAGGACAGGGAGTCAGTGTGTCCCCAGATAGAAAGTTTCTTAAAATAGAGCAGGTAACGATAGATGAGGTAAGGCCACAGACTGTACTGATAAGCAAGGCTGAGAATTTGAGAATAGAGAAGAGCAAGATGAAAGAAGATGAAAGATGAGCAGGAGCTCACAGAGAAAGAAAGGGAGGAAGCATTAGCACAAGTACCTGACCAATTATGGACCAAACATCAGACAGATGTCGGACTTAGTTAAGATACAACTTAAACCAGGAGCACGGTTGCCATATCAGAAACAGTATCCCTTGTCAAAAGAAGCAATAGCAGGGATAAAACCAACGATTGAGGGACTGACGCAAGCAGGAGTTTTGGTCCTAACAAAAAGTCAGTGCAACACCCCCATATTTCCGGTCAGAAAACCAAATTCAGACAAATGGCGACTAGTCCATGACCTACGACCAGTAAACAGTGTGGTGGTAGCAGAAAATCCTGTAGTCCCAGATCCACACACCCTTTTGTCTAACATTCCAGAAGGAACAAAATAGTACACAGTAATTGATCTGTGCTCAGCATTCTTTAGTGTTCCATTACACCCAGATTCACAGTTCCTGTTTGCTTTTACCTATGGTGGACAGCAGTATACATACACCAGACTGCCACAAGGCTATTGTGAAAGCCCATCAGTTTTCAACCAAGTTCTGGCTCGAGATTTGACTAATTTGGATGTGTCCAGCACAATATTGCAATGTGTGGATGATCTGCTGATCTGCAGTCAAGCCAAAGAACAATGTGTACAAGATTCAGTGCAAGTTTTAAAAACTCTGGCCCAAAACGGCGTAAAGTAAATAAAGAAAAGTTGCAAATCTGCCAGCAAAAGGTAGAATACTTGAATGCTCAAAGGCACTACATGAAAAATCTCACCAGAACATGTAGAGACAATCCAAAAAGCTCCCAGACCTTAAATTGTCCAGCAGATGGGATTGGTGGGTTTTAGCAGACCGTGGATTTGTGATTTTGCTATGAGAACACAACCACTTAGAGACATAGTGAAAGCAGCAGACCAAACAAAGTCTAGTGCTGCATTAACATGGACAGAGGAAGCAAAAGCAGCATTTGATATGCTAAAGACTGCCTTGTCATCTGCACCTGCATTGGCATGTCCAGACTATGGTAAACCATTCTATTTGTATGTGTCTGAAAGAAAAGGGTTTGCCTCAGCAGTGTTAGCACAGGAACAAGAAGGCATGGGGAAAAGACCAGTAGTGTATTTCAGCACAGCACTCGATAGTGTGGAGAAGGGTATGCCACCATGCTATCGAGGATTAGCAGCAGCGGCATTTGCCTATCAAAAGGCATCATCAGTCACAATGGGGCATCCAGTGACCCTGTACACATCCCATGCCTTGCATGCACTGCTGACTAGTCAAAAATTTGTGATAACTAATGCTCAGAAAACAGGCTATGATGTCATCCTGTCAGCCCCTGAACTAACAATTGAGAAATGCCGCACAATAAATCCTGCAGATAGGCTGGTGCTCCCAGAGGAAGGAGCCCCGCATGAGTGTGCTGAAGTGACAGAAAAATACTTAAAAGCCAGGTCAGACTTAGAATCACAACCACTGCCTGTTGCTCAGCGTATCCTCTTTGTGGATGGATCATGCTATCGTAGTAATGAGGGAAACAAAGCTGGCTACGCAGTAATTCAATATGATGACCAAGCAGGAGTATTTAACACAGTGGAGACTGCGGCAGTGCCACAACCGTGCTCTGCCCAATTGGCAGAAATAAAAGCACTAACAGCAGCTTGCAAACTGGGGGCAGGCAAGACTGTACAATATACACTGATTCGGCCTATGCTTATGGAGTGTGTCACGTGTTTTTGGAGTGTTCTTCCAATGCTGATTAAAGAGGCACATGGAATAGATCATTGCGATCGCAGGAAAATTATTGAAACAATTCGAGCGAACTGGTGGTCTCCATACTTAGCGAGTATGTTGGATTGTGTGAACTTTGTGCAGTACGCAATGTCAGAAAACATTTCACGGCACCTATCAGCCACATACCAGAACCCATGGGACCATTCAGACACCTAGTAATAGATTTTGTGGATATGGGAACTACAGAAAGAAAGGAAGGAAAGAGATATATTCTGGTAGTGATAGATCGGTTCAGCCGATGGGTAGAGGCGCAAGCTACAGCCAAAAATGACACCAAGACAGTGGTTAAGTTCCTGTGTAGGGAAGTGATCCCTCGTTGTGGCATCCCAGATCAGCTGAGCTCAGGCAATGGTCCCCACTTTGTGAATGAAATAATGAGAGCTATGGCAGAGGCCTTATGCCTGAAACACCGTCTAGGCTGCGTGTACCACCCACAGTCTCAGGGGATTGTAGAAAGAGCTAATGGAGTGCTGAAAGAGAAAATAGCTAAGATCTGTGTGAGCACCAAGCTAAATTGGGTACAAGCATTGCCATTAGCACTGATGAAAATGCGTTCTCAAACCAACAGAAACACTCACTTGACACCACATGAAATGCTTACAGGACGGCCAATGCCAGTAGCCTTCATTCGGGGGCCTTACAAGGGCCCATCGCTGGAACACCTAGAAGGCGAAATGTCAAGCTATGTAAGACACCTAACCCAAATACATAGAACTCTGTATTCACAGGTCTGCGAAGCCACGCATGGTGTGAGGGTAGAGAAGGAGGAGCTTCGTCAGGTGGAGGCAGGAGACTATGTGTATATCAAAGTGTTCAAAAGGAAACATTAGAGCCAACCAAGGAGAGAGGGACCATTCAAGGTAGTATTGGCAATGCCAATGGCGGTCAAGGTTGAAGGTAGAGAACACTGGTATCACTTGAATCATTGTTGTAAAGCTGCAGGAAAAGGACCAAAGTGGAGAGACTTTGTTAGTCGTCACAATGCAAGCAGTCCAACAAGCAGTGTGGTTATAGCAGGAAAACCAAAAGAGGTGTACTGCAGAATAGTTCATCCGCTGATGTTACAGTATCTTTGGGAATTTTACTTCTAAGCATAATCTTCAGAAGACCATACTTTTAGATGACTATAAGGCTTGTGTGTTTGTGCCTGCGGGGCACCCATACACAGAAATCCGCCAGGCTGGGATTGACTTTGGGGTAAAGATTCCTAAGAACTGTGGAATCAGTACACCGTGTGATATGATCATAGGAAAGTTAGAAAAAAGTATGTTAGCATCACAAAGATCACGCGGTACAACAGTACAAATGGCTCCGAATCTCCACAGAACCTGTACCGCCAATGGTTACACGACACAGCACGCAAGACTGTTACTGACAGCACATGTATAGTATGCCATAACTGTATGCATAGCTCTCTGCTTGTGATGCCTACAAGGGGAATCCAAGAATGTGCTAACCCACCATAGAATGAAAGCTATTTATGTCCTGCAGTATGTCTGCTAAGGTCTGTAGCCAGGACTCATGGTGCAGACTGGATGCACAAATTAAGCTCCTCTTGCACTTTTCACCCTGTTGCCACTCAGGCTACTGATAGCATACATGTGCACTCATACCCTCTTGAACTGTTTCCACTATGCGTTCGTTCTAGAGGTACAGAGTATGTAGGAGATTTACCAAAATCATCGTGTGATAAAATAATGGAAGCGGCACACCCTATAGTTAATGTGATGCCAACCTGCAGTGTGTCAGAGTATGGATGTGAACCTGGTATAACAGTCCAATTGAAGATCCCAAGCTTACGTCTGGGAATAATGAGGATAATAATGTGGAGCTTAGAGTTTTTCGTGGACATAGATGTTTCTGATGTCTACCCGACATAGATAGTGTCCACGTGACACATAGTGTAGTGATGAGTCCCTGGTGAAGTGCTGGTAACCTCTCCCAGGAGCTCCATCGGACCCTCTATGGCACGCAAAGTGCCTGGGTCAGAAGAAATTGTGCCTCATCTAAAAGGACATTGTATATGAAACCCATGTGTGTAATGTCGCAAGAGATGATGTAACTACTATGAGGGATAAAGACACAAAGTAGTGGAACTAAGACATGTACATGCTGATTGTGAGACTCAAGAGTCTCAAAGGGGGGAGCGATGTCGGAGAAAAATAATATACCCAGCTTTGAATTATATACCTAGCTTTAAAAGTAGCTTAAAAAGTAATGTACTTAATGCTCTAAGTTCTGACTTAGCAATATTCTGCCTAAAAGTAGTGTGTATCTATCAAGATTATTTAGCCATTGATTAAGTAGTTGGCTTTGATTAATAATACAAGTCTATAATAATCAGGTATAACCTTTATGATAATCATAGTCTTTATAATAATCATGCAGAATTATTAATGGTAGCGTGCTAGGGTAATAACCACACTGAGACTGGAAATAGAAAAAGAGAACTTTATTGGAACATTAGGAGTTACAGCTCAGTCAGTCAGCCTATCCAGTGGAATCAGTGGGACCGGAGGGGCAGTTGTAGAAGACGGGACCTCAGGTTCCTGAGGAGAAGTTGGAGAGTAATCAGTGGGAGAAACTGAAGAAAAACAGTGTGGGGAGTAGGCCAGGTTACCGTGACATGACAGTGGTAGGCGGCTAGGGGAGACAATAGCATTGGAATACCAGTAACCAACAGCGATGAAAAGAGGGAAGGATATGAGGCAGCATAATGGCAAGGCTTATTTTAAAAAATAAAAATAAAACTTAGATCAAGCAGGTAGAGAAAAGTCAGAATGACATAGAGTCAGAGATCAGGATACTTACACATTGTTGTGGAGGGCAACGTGCAAGGTCAGGATGATCTGAGGAAGCAACTTGGGAGGTGGCAGTCAAATGAAGTCGATGAGGAAGTGGCGCTTATAAGTAAGCGCTATTTTTTTCTAAAAATTGTTGACTTAGCCTAAAAATTAGGGGAACTGGAGAGGAGGAAAATTGACATCATCGAGGGGAGGATGGTATTAAATTGGGGCGGTACAAATTTAATACAAATAAGAAAATAATAGGAAATGGTAAAACGTATGTAAATTAAGGAAGGAGGGATTAAAGTAGCCATTCACTGAATATAATGGGAAATTGCTGGAAATATTTAAATTAGAGAAAAGGAGGCGCCATGGGGCACCTGAGGTATAAGTAGTTAAAAAATATAAAAAAATAATAAGTTAATAAAAAATATAAGTTTTTCAGACCAGCTGCTCTCTTCAGAAATGCATGTTTTTGACTGCATGGCTGAATAAAGAAACCTGCTTCTTCTCATCTGCTGACTGAGATCTCCTTTATTTTGGCTAAGTTTTTATAGTTTATTGAGTTCATTGGGTAAGATTATGGAAAGCTAAGAGAAATAGACACAATCTAAAATTCCACCCTGTGATATGTCCACTCGGAGGGGGCTCTGAGTTCCGACAAAGGCTTCAATCACGTTTGGACAGTTGGAGATGATCTTGTGCAGTCTGAGATTAGACACCACAAGCATCTCCTGTGTATGTTTGAGAAGGCTGATCGCCTCTGCCTCTGTAGCACAAGATTTCAGCATGTCATCAATGTAGAACTCTTTCTTCACCAGCTCACTAGTGCTACTGCCAAAACTCTCTTCTTGTTCTTTAGGTGCTCTCCATAGGCCATGGATAGCCACTGCTTGTGATGGACTATTTCCAGAACGCATTCTGTGATCCACAATTTTGCTGTCAAGGTCATTGTGTTTTTACCAAAGGAATATATGATAATCCCTATGGTCGTCCCTAACCAGAAAACAATGGAGCATGTGCTGTATATCAGCAGTAATAGCCACAGGCTCTTTAGAGAATCTCATCAGGACCCCTACCAGACTGTTATTTAAATCAGGGCCTGTGAGAAGTACACTGTTCGGTGAAACTCCCTCATATGGTGCACTTGAATCAAAGACAAGTCGAATTTTGAAAGGTTTCTTAGAATGATAAACCCAAACAGTGGCAAGTACCACACTTCCTGACCTTGCTGAAGTGTTTTTTAGCAAGTCATTTTTAAAATCCAGTAAATGTGCTCTCATTTGGGGTCCCTTGTCCAAAGTGTGCCACAGAGTGAGAAGACCTTTGAATGCATAGTCTTTGTTGTTGGGTAGACTTTGTCTGGGCTCACGAAAGGGTAGACAGAGAAACCCAACTGTTGCAGCTGTCCTGAAAAACCTCTTTGTCCATGATTTTGTTCCCAGCACATGTTTTCAATGTGTAGTTCAACGTATCTCCAGTACCCTGTTGCTACCTAAACAACATAAAACATATACTTACAAAACAGAAACAACAACACAGAGCTAGGACAGAAGTTTGTCCTAGCTACATAAAGTGCAGCAACGTGTGCAACCAGGTGCAAACAGTGCAAAGACAAGACACATAGCACCAAAAAACCAACGAAATGTCCAACGAAACAAAATAGGATGTTCCCATAGTGAATCCTGGTGCCATGTGTTCCCCAGGTAAGCGATGTACACGCACCCGGCCATCCACGTGATGTACAAGAAAACGTGATTCTTCAGACCAGGCCACCTTCTTCCATTGCTCCGTGGTCCAGTTCTGATGCTCATGTGCCCGGTGTTAGCGCTTTCGCCAGTACACAGGGGTCAGCATGGGCACCTTGACTGGTCTGCGGCTATGCAGGCCCATACACAACAAACTGTCATAAACTGTGTGTTCTGACACCTTTCTATCAGAACCAGCATTAACTTCTTCAGCAATTTGAGCAACAGTAGCTCATCTGTTGAATCGGATCACACGGGCCAGCCAGCGCCCCACGTGCATCAATGACCCTGTCTGCGGTTCACCACTTCAACACCATGGAAAACTTTTGATAGGGACTGACCACTGCAGACCGGGAACACCCCACAAGAGCTGCAGTTTTGGAGATGCTCTGATCCAGTGGTCTAGCCATCACAATTTGGTCCTTTTGGTCAAACTCGCTCAAATCCTTACGCTTGTCCATTTTTCCTGCTTCTAACACATCAACGTTCAGGACAAAATGTTCACTTGCTGCCTAATATATCACACCCACTAACAGGTGCCATGATGAGGAGATCATCAGTCTTATTCACTTCACCTCTCAGTGCTCATAAGGTTATGGCTGATCAGTGTTTATATCCCCAAGCCACTGTTGCACAAGTTGCCTAAATGTTGCTTCACAACACAAGACCTGATTACCACATTTCAGGCATTTAGCAGACACCCTTATCCAGAGTAACTTACAAACTATCTCATGTTATACAATTGAGCATTACAGGTCTTGCTCAGGGACCCAGTAGTGGCTTGGTGGTCCAACTCACAACCTTCTGACCAGTAATCCAACACCTTCCTCACTAAGCTACCACATCTCATAGGAAGGAAAAATATATCCACTTTAAACATCATCACACACCAACTTTTGACCTGAGAGATGCAGACCCAGATAAAGTGGATCGTCCCCTTGGGAAATGTGCTTAGACCTGCTTAGAAGAGTGCTTGATTGACTGAGCGGTAAGGGTGTTTCTATTAAAGTGGCCAGTTAGTGTATTCGAGAACTCAGCATATTTTGCTTTTGTTTTTCTTTTTTCTTAATGTAAAAGTCTTGTATTTTAATGGAATTGTCTGCAAATTCACCCAGGCTGAGTGCTCCATGAACACATGACTGTTTCACCCTGAATGTTGTTTGGCTGTTTGGCTCACATCGTATCATATAATTTGCTTGGGTGAATGTTTACTCAGACTAAGCTCACAGGTCCTGTCCTGCCCAGTCACACCTCACGGCAAATCATGAGAGTAAAACCAGTCCCAAAGAGAAAAGAGTAAACCTGTGTATCAACTTCAATGTCATGGATGACATTTGATAAGCAGATAGGGAGTTTCAGGGAGTGGAAGTTGGTATGGCCCAACTATTTCCTTGGAACACTGCAGTTGATTACTGCTGTTTTTTTCCCTCTATGGAAAACAGTTCACAGGGAACAATGGTCAAAGATGGAGAATAAAAACAAAACAAGTACATAGAGGGAGGATAGGACACTGTGGTGAAATCTCGCTAACGACACTCCGAATATATTGTAGCTAGCTAAATCATTACAATTTAGCCAGAACTTTCAGTTGAACATTTTAACAAAAACAGCTTTGTGTTATGTTGCAAAACAGGTTTTCAGATGTTCCCTTGCCTGCACTACAGTGGCATGTTGTAATCAGACAATTAATGATCTGTATATGTCTACAAAGTGCATTCATTAAGATCTGATTTGCTTTAAAAGATGGATGAGTGGATGGATAGATGGATGAGTGGATGGATGGATGGAGGGATGAATGGAGGGATGGATGGATGGAAGCATGGATGGATGTATGGATGGCGGGGAGGATGGAGGGATGAATGCATGGTCTTATGGGCAGTCACTTCCTATGGTCAGAAACCATCGACACCCACATAAGTGAAGGGTGGAGCTTCTGCCATCCTCTTTGCTGGCAAATCAGACATCTGCTGATATTCTGTCTTCCCTCACAGCTTCTTGCAGATAACACACCTGAAAAGCAAACTGCGTATGCACTTTTTACCTCCAACTAGCCAAAACTAGCGTCGCTACATGATGTGTACCTGAAATGATAATAGGGTTGACTTCACAAGGTTCCAGACCTAACCTCGCAATGCTTCCCCCTACTTGAAGTAAGGCATTGCTGTCAAGGACAGGAGATTCACTCTTAGGTTGTGAGCTGCAATCATGCTTTTAATCTCTGTTGGATAACTCTCATGTAAAGCATTCTTTAACACAACACCTAAGAATGCTGCAGGCACAGATCTGGATCTGTTGGGTCATGTTCTCACGTAGACATAGAACCTCCGTGTTTTATTACGGATGTTGCTTAATACTGTTTTACTGTCAGTATAATAGCATATATGGTCATGTCAATCTCTTCCAGAATCAACTCAGCAATCTCCACTACTAATACAGCAGCACACAACTCCAGTCTGGGGACAGTAATGTCTGGCTGTGGTGCTAATTTGCATTTCCCAAATAAAATGCTAACACTTGTGTGACTATGACAGTCTGTCACCTTCAGATATCCTACAGCAGCAAATGGGTCATAACAACATTAACGTTAGAAAAAAACCCTCTCCGAGTGAAAGGCTTGTCCATCTGTGAAACATGAAAGAGTCTGTTGCAACATTCCAATACACACCAAGACTACGTAAGATGGGAAGGTCATTAGAAAAAAGTTCCAGATCTTTAATGTCCTCAGCACAGTCTTTCAAAGGAAAGGCTTCAATCACGTTTTGACAGTTGGAGATGATCTTGTGCAGTCTGAGATTAGACACCACAAGCATCTCCTGTGTACATGGCTGATCACCTCTGCCTCTGTAGCACAAGATTTCAGCATGTCATCAATGTAGAACTCTTTCTTCACCAGCTCAGTAGTGCTACTGCCAAAACTCTCTTAATGTTCTTTAGCTGCTCTCCGTAGGCCATGGATAGCCACTGCTTGTGATGGACTATTTCCAGAACGCATTCTGTGATCCACAATTTCACTGTCCAGGTCATTGTTTTTATACCAAAGGAATCTATGATAATCCCTATGGTCTTCCCTAACCAGAAAACAATGGAGCATGTGCTGTATATCAGCAGTAATAGCCACATGCTCTTTACAGTATCTCATCAGGACCCCTACCAGACTGTTAAAACTTCTGTCATAGCTCTGTGTTGTTTTTTTTTTGTTTTTGATCTTTATGTTGTATGTTTCCGTAGCACCAGGTCCTGAAGAAACGTTTCATTTCACTCTGTACTGCGTCAGCTATATGTGGTTGAAATGACAATAAAGCATCTTGAATCTTGTATCTTGAACTTTTAATTGGATTAATTAAGTGAGAAGCTTGAAGTGGTGTTTGCATTCCTTTACCTCTACTGTAGGGCCTCTACTTGCTTATGCATAATGTTTGTAAAGTGTATATGAATTTTACTTCTGATTTTACATTTGGTTGTTTTTCTCACTGATGTTGCCATCTGAGTCTCATATCTAATTGTTGTCACATCTGTGGGCTGCTCTCTCCTGGCACTATGCTCAAGGCTCCAGAACACTCTGTTCCTGGCTCCCTATCTATTTAGCCAGGACATATCACACACTGGCCTGGTTGACAGACCTTCCTTACTGACCTGCCTTACTTTCCCAAATTTGCTAGAAACATGGACATGACACATGGACATAATATATACTATTTTAAACTACTTTGACTTTGCCACAGCTGATAGCTGTTACTATATTGCTTAAGCACAGATTAAAACAAGTGAGATTAATATATGTAAGCAAAATAAATTAAGATTAAAATTAAACTTAACTCTGGATTATGGATTAAAATAGTTTTAGAATTGATTGAATTTAAATGAGTACATTTCAGGATTAATATCAATTTTTGATTTATTGATTAGAGGTAGGGCAGCGTGGTGGCTTAGTGGTTAGTACTGTTGCCTCACATCAAGAAGGTCTTGGGTTCAAATCCTGGATTTGAACAGGCAGGGGCCTGAAATTATGAATTTGACAAATGATCAATGACAACAAAGCAAGGACAAAACTAAAACTAAGAAAATATACATCATAAGAATTGTATTAAAATAACATACTCATATGTATCATACAATATATTCAACATTGTGTACAGACATTGCAAAGAAAAAAGAGCCTCACACAGAGCAGCTCCAACATTCTGCAGGCTCACTGCAGTACTGATTAAATCTCCTGTTGAACTAACAGTGTGTCTGAGACTGCTTTTCAAAATCCATTCAGTCCTGCACAACATACATTGTGTGACCGTTTGGTAGTCATGATATTGCATTAACAAATTTGTTTTTAACTTAACCCAAGCTGATTGGGCAGCCGTTTGATAGAGGCCAATAATTAAATAATTATGGGGTCTATTAAAAAAAAAGAGTTATATATTGTTATTATTAACCGAATAAATAATGCAAAGTAAGAATTTTTCCATTGCTTTGGACATTACAGGGTTAAAAATGAAAGAAAAGATTACAGACACCCAAACATCCTGAAACTTAATAATTCACACTGGAATAGAAATGGTATTACCTCTGAATTTTTACATTAGTGTTAGACTGATATATCACCAAGGCTGATATGTGCAGAAATGTATAGTGCAATTATTTTTTTTTTTAATTTTATTTTTCTAATAGTTCAATTTTAGATGTTTTAGCAAGCAAAAACTGTAAGTAAAAACCCTTGATAGTAAAAACCCTTAAAAACTCGACCACTACTATCGGTTGATGAACTCCCTTTGTTAAAAGAGAGTATTGAAAGCTCTCTTTAATGAACGGTCAATAATTTTTTGTCTGATGGAGCATTTTGTATTCTGTAGAAATTAGTCTTCGAGCACTGTTTTATCATCCCGGAATTCTTCTTGGGCCGGCCATCCTCCACACCCTGAAAAAATCAAATTAAAACAAGGAGCTTAATAAAAAAATAATTGCACCACAGTGAAATCCAGAAATAAAAGAAACTGGGTATTTTTTTTCCTCCAATTCACCTTCATTTGACTTTTTTGATTGCCTCTAGAGATTTCAAGAGATCACTCTCCAAAGATTCACGGTAACAGTTGTGCGCTTTTATTATCTTACTCATTTCGCCAGATTGCATGATTTTATTGTACTCTTCCTCTGTCTGAAAATCAAAACAGGGTACAGTGAATATCCTGCAGGAAAAGGTTTAACACCAGTGCAGGTCACTAAACATTTTATTGGAAAACTGTGAAGACTTACGTAGTCCTCGAAACATTCGCCTTCTTTGTAGCATTCTAATCCGGGAAAGGTCAAGCCATTGTCTAGCAGCTCCTTTAGACTGTTGGCTACAAGGTGCAGAACTTCATCTTCGTAGGCGTAGATCTTCCCATCTTCACACAGCAAGAGGACTAACTGCAGGCTGAACGCGTCACACGGGAAATCATCAACCGCACCCATCACCACCATCTCCATTCTCTTTGGTAGGTAGAAATCTTTCCAGGCTTCCAGCTGATCCTCATTGCCACTGTAGACCGTGTCAACCTGCCCACACACCCTAACACTGTAGTCCTTTGGTTTTTTGAGAGGAATCAGTTTACCAGTGTTATCTTTTACAATTCTGGCCACTTTACCAAGATCCACACGGCCATCTATGAAAGAAAAGTGAAAGTGTGAATGATCACATTAGCATCCAGACCCACAAAACACCACGTCATTTATTGAAAGAACGGAATAAACAATAAAAATTTACTTTCTATTTGATTAATACTAGAATATAGGATATATTGAAAAAAAAAAACCCAGATCATTAAATGTAATCTGTCTACAAAATATTGTAGTTTCATATACCTTTTGTACAGAGTCTAGATAATTCACCTTTCACATCCACAGGATTTCTACAAAACAATATACAAATAGTTAAGTTATCTTTATTTGTCACATTACTGCACAGTGAAATTCTTTCTTCACATATCCCATCCTTGTGGGTTGGGGTCAGAGCACAGGGTCAGCCATGATACAGCACCCCTGGGGCAGGATGGGTTAGGGGCCTTGTTCAAGGGCCCAATGGTGGCAGCTTGGACCCTGATCTTTCGGTCAACGACCCAGAGCTTTAACCACTTGAGCTACCACCGCCCCAAAATAATAATAATAATAATAATAATAATAATAATATTATTATTATTATTATTATTATTATTAATATTATGATAACCTGATTCATAAGAGGTTTAGAAAACATTTCTATGCCTTAGAAGATATATAATTAGTAAATAAACATCATTAATTATACAACTTTTGTGTATATGGACTGTACTTACCTATTTTCTTTTGTGACCAACTCATACTGCAGTGCAGTTGCCATTCTAAAAGTATGAGAAAGTTTGTAAGGCAACGGGTTTCTTACACTTTTACAACGATAAATGCACAGATTGATGAACAAGGCTGTTAAGAGAGGAGAAGAGGGAAAAGGGAGAGTTTGAGCTACACAGAAAAATAAACTGACACTGAACAAATCCCAAACCTGCTTTCCAACTAAAAACATTTCAGTCTAATATTATGACAACAGCTGATTAATTGTAGCGTTCATAATGAAAGCAATACTTTTACTGAATGTGGTGTAAACAGTGACGTTCCCTAGAATATTCGTGATTAATCTGATATAATTATATGAAAAACTGTAGTTTATAAAATGGCGGAAAAAACCCCAACATATTTTCCTTCAAAAAAGTTTCATAATAAAATATTATAAATACTAAAAAAAAAAAAATACTATAAATACTAAAAAAAAATTTTTTTTAACTTCAACATTAAGACTAAAACATTTCATAAGTTGTAAAAAAAATATATATATATAAATAATAATAATAATAATAATAATAATAATAATAATAAAAAAGGTGTTGAAGTTACAGATATTCTACAAATATTTCGTCTTTTCTTCCTCGATTTAACCTTGACCAAGAGCAGCCAAGAGCAGCCTGGCACAGAGCTAAAAGCTTATTTCACGTTCACGGAAATCATTGTCAAATCTAAAACACTAAAATCCCCATACAAACTTAAATAAATGAAATAGGACACACAAACATCATTTAATGTTAAATTTAAAAAAAAAAAAATCCAACTTAACAAAACAAAACAAGAAAGGCAAGAAGCTTAGACTTACACGACGTGTGTTCTCTTTGTGTCTGCTCTGAGGAAGTAACCCTGACTCAGCTCACGAAAAGCACAAACACACCACACCCTAATCTGTTCAACGTCACTGAACCTGCTCGGAATTATTTATAATCACACACACAGCACGTCTAAGTCAAGCTTCCGTTCAATGTAGGCTTGATTAGGATGGGATCCTAAAATAATCACATATATCTAAATATTTTCTGTATACCTTCAAGGTATTAGTGTGATTCTGAAAGCATTTTTTAAGCAACACAGTGCCATCTATAGACTACTGTACTTTTTTTGTTTGTTACATGGTGATTTTAATGGTGGTCGGGGTCTATTTCCATCAGAGTCACGCAGGTGTGTGGTTCGAGCAGCGCTGCTCAAGTTGGTTCAAGCTGCTCGACTGAAACTGGTCCGCACTGCGCGATCCACTGGGCTGCGCAAGTAAAGCCTCGGTCACACTGCAGGATTTTAAGCCCGATTTGCAAATTAACGAGCTCGCCGACAGCTCGGGCTGTGATCGTGGGAAAATCAGCGCTCGGCAATCTTTATGTGTGACGACGCATCAAAGAGCCTCGCAGACAAAATCCAGATATCTGGCATGTTAAATATCTGGGACGGTCGGCCGACTGGACATCACGTGGTGTCAATTGTAGCTGCGACCTCCAGCCAATGAGAGAGCAAGTCAACAGAGTTGAGGTCACCGGAAGAAAAGCAGCAGCAACATGGCTTCATAAATAGTGTGGACACAACATTTATGTTAATAAATTAACATTTATTTAGAGCGAGACTCCTGCCGACGTCCATTTTCAAAACAAACCTCTACCAAAAGTCTCGCGTCATTTCCGGATCCACCTGTCGCGGGTGTTTTCGTGACAAAACGTGGTTTGGGGACGGCGTTGAGTGACAAGAGTTGTTGTCAGATGGTGTGGTGTGCGACGCCCTCTTGTGGATCATTTACGAAGCGTCGCGTAGTGTGAACACCACAAGGACAAAAAGACATACAGTGAAGTCATGTAGTCTGAACAGCAAAGCGATCTGCCCGCGGTTAAAGTCTTGTGGTGTGACCAGGCCTTAAACCAGCTCATCTCTGAGCTATCCGGACTGTCGCGCTGCTCTGTCCATTGGGCCGCGCAGACATCTGCGGTCCGATCGATCTTATTATTCAGATAAAAGTCTAACTTCTAATATTTAATGTTAACACAGATGGTAAAAGTCGGCATCATGACTTTCTATTACTCCACTAATGCAATATTTAAGTTAAAATACAGACATGGCTTAGGTGAACAATGGACCAGAACAGACTCCATCATTCGGCTGTTCTGTCTATTGATAAAGGAATTCTCAGCACTATAAATACTAATATGGTGATTGACTATTTTGCTCCAGTCTCAGAGATACTCTCTGATAAATCCATCCTCAAAGAAATAGAATAGAAAAGTCACCAAGAGCATGAAGTAGACAAGATACAAGCAGCAAGAGAGATGAGAGAATGAGAGATGAGAGAACAATAAGAGAAGCTGTAAGGACACGGCACTGCTTCACACAAAAGCTGGAAAAGAGATAATATTGCATGGCGTACCTGTGAGAGAGAAAATGTAATGACTTTAATGAACTTTTTTAGTAGCAAGACTCTGAAATGATGGGAGGAGTCAGAAAAAAGATTGAATGAAATTTTCTAAAGTTGCATACTGTTTGTGTTCATTTGTGTTTATTATTAAACAATATTACATTATATTACATTATGTTTCGGGCTCAGCCTCTGATGTTTTGAAATCCTAGATACGCCCCTGGGTACACCCTGGACAGGTCACCAGTCCATCACAGGGCCACACATATAGACAGACAACCACACACACTCCTATGGGCAATTTAGAATTACCAATCAACCTAATGTACATGTTTTGGACTGTGGGAGGAAACCGTAGTAAACCCACACAGGCACGGGGAGAACATGCAAACTCCACACAGAAAGGCCCCTGCCTGTTCAAACCCGAGATTGGAACCCATTTGAACTCTAACCTTAACCCTAACCACTAAGCCATTGTGCTGCCCCACACACAATGCAATTACCATCTAATATCCAGATATTGCACCTTTTGCAAGAGCATCCTGGCTAAGATAGGCAGCATCCCAGTTTAACAAATAGCAGTCATACATACACTATATTGCCAAAAGTTTTGGGACACCCCTCCGAATTGTTCAATTCAGGTGTTGTTTTTCAGGGGTTGGGCTTGGCCCCTTAGTTCCAGTGAAAGGAACTCTTAATGCTTCAAGACATTTTGGACAATTCCATGCTTTATTCCAACATGACTGCACACCAGTGCACAAAGCATGGTCCATTATGACATGGATGAGCGAGCTTGGTGTGGAGAAACTTCACAGAATCCTGACCTCAACCGGATAGAACATCTTTGGGATGAATTAGAGAGGAGACTGCGAGCTTTTCCAAGCACATGAATGTAATATGGAGTTGCCCCGAACCTTTGCAGCTATAACAGCTTCAACTCTTCAAGGTTTAGGAGTGTGTTTATGGGAATGTTTGACCATTCCTCTAGAAGTGCATTTGTGAGGTGATGTTGGACGAGGTCTGTCCCCAGAGAAAGTGTGCAAGCTTTTGAGTCTCATGAGTCCATTCACATGTCCAGAAACATCTAAAATTAACTGCTTTTCCCGATAGAACTGTCTGAAATTTTTGTTTTGTTTGTTCTTCCTCCTTTGTGTGTGTGTGAGAGATGAACTAGTGGTGCTGGTGGCCTCCTGAACACTAGACAGCAGTGCACTATTCTTACTGCCCTATAATAACCCCAAAGAAATAGACACGTCATGTCAGTGAGCGGATGAATACGACTGCGCATGCGCCGCTCACCCTTCACAAACTCGCCGAGCAGGGGAACCGAAAGAAGGTACAGGGTCTTCCTCATATAATGTATACATATTTATATCCACGATTAAACTAATGCAACGGTTTAACTAAGAATATGTTTACGAGCACGTTTGTGTGAAATGTTGTGGGTTTTGTTACAGTAATACGATGAAAAAATGCTCCTAAATGGTGCTATGCAGAGATTAGCAAAGAGCTGAAGTACACGTAAGCGCTGATAATGAGCCGTGTAGCTTTCTCCACCTCCGTCCTTTTTAATTAAAATGATGCATTGTATTAAATATCTCAGAAATGTAAACAACATTACCATCTTTTGTTTTTGTAGATGTATTGTTCATTTCTTGTTTCTTATTTTAGGGTTTTTTTTTTTATTGTGCAGGTTCTGTGTCTGTGGAGTTAAAATGATAAACCTGGCGACCTTGAAAAGCATACACTTTTAATATCTAAAAATCTTATTTGTATTTTTAATTCTAAACCTCATGGGCTTCTAACTTTTGCTAGTCTAAAAGTAGTGACCAGTTACCAGGAATATACAACACGTCATGATGTTAGAAAATGAATAAACAACAAGAAAGCCAAACTTTATCATTTCAAAGCTCAGACACTGGAGACTCCTTCCATTCCACTGTCTCCTTACAGAAGAGTTTCTCCTTATTAATGAGTACACGAGTGCATGTGTTTATCCTGTGTTTTATTACATATCTGGATCTTCCACGTCACTCTGCAGAGTCTGAACGTTTATATCCGAAAGAGTTTTAATACAAACCGGAGATATGATTAGGGTCGAAAGTAAATGAATCAACATCTTCTGACCAATCAGATTTGAGCGCTGGTAGTGTGAATAAACGTACACGTTTTGGATGATTAGTGGTAATTAAAATATAGCTTCTTAAACACCACTAATAATAATCCTCAATAGTAGTTAATTAGTAGTTAACCCTTAATAGTAGTATTGAGGTTTGCAGGCAGCCTTGATCTGAGAACTTCTGGTATTAGATTATAGATCTTTGACCCTACATTGTCTAGGTTGTGTGTTTACGAGTGTGTGTGTGTTTCTTACTCCGCAGATGAGGGTGCTGTGTGTGTTTGCTTTGCTTGCCTCGCTGGCTCTGGCAGTGACGGGGGAGGAAGGAGCTCGTCTGCTGGCCTCCAAGTCCCTGCTGAACCGCTACGCCGTGGAGGGCCGAGACCTCACGCTGCAGTACAACATCTATAATGTGGGCACCAGGTATGACTGGATTACATTCCCTACGGTCCGGACGCTTGACCATCACGTTGTAAACTGACATTTTACTGTGATAAATTTTAGGTTGGATACTAACACACACACACTTTTATAACGTGTTAAAATATGTAAAAGATGTTGTCGTCCCCCCCCCAACATACACACAAGTATGCACAGAAATTATATATATTTTTTAAAATGCATGCTGTCCACTTTATTAGGAACACCTCCACATTTACGCCATTACCCAATCAGCCAATCATGTGGCAGCATCACGGTGCAAAGATGTTAATGTTTACATCAACCATCAGAACCGTTCTGTGTGAACTCTAGAGATTGTTGTGAGTGAAATTCCCAAGAGATCAGCAGTTTCTGAAATACTCCAACCAGCCCATCTGGCACCAACAACCATGCCACAGTTCAAATCAAGACTTTTTTCCTGTTCTGATGTTTGATATGAACTTTAACTGAAGCTCTTCAACATGTACCTGTTTGTTTGTTCGTTTATTTAAATTATTATTATTTATTTAAATTATTATTAATTTGTTTGTTTTCATTTATTATTATTATTATTATTTACTTGTTTTGTTTGTTACTTGTACTATTTATTTGTTTGTTGTTTTTACTTAATTAATTAATGAAATTATTTTTTTAAAACTTTTTTTGCCACATGATTGGCTGATTACATAACTGCATGAATGTGCAGGTGTTCCTAATATAGTGGACAGTGCATGTGCATTTGATGTGGATGCAAACCAGCTAAACTTAGTAGTTATTATTATTATTATTATTCAACCTGTGTTAATTCTACAGACACCTGATAATAGTACAGAGTGCACCATTTACTAGAGTTCTGCTAACTACTAGAGTTCCTGATTCATATCATTAACACCTTCCTCATTTCTATAACCCATGTTATATTCCATATTCTCTGTGTTCCTAGTGCTGCGCTGGAAGTGGAGCTCTCTGACGACTCGTTCCCTCCGGAGGATTTTGGCATCGTCTCTGGGATGCTTAACGTGAAGTGGGATCGCATCGCCCCGTATCCTTTCTTTCCACAAGCTTTAACGATGATCAGCTATTTTGTTTTTCTCTTGTTCTGAGTATTAGATGATGTACTAAAGCCATGATAAAAGAAATCTAGATACAGGCTTTATTAGAACAGTGTATTAACACAAACAAATGATTACATTTAAATGCATTTCTTTTGTAGCGACAACAATGTGAACCCCTGCAATATCAGTACACTGTAATGTAAGAAAAGTAGATCAGGATTTATACACCGATCGGGTATAATATTATGACCACTGACAGGTGAAGTGAATTTAGTCCACTGATACTCAGTCATGTTCCTTGACTCGTTCTTTCTCACTCAGCGCCAGTAACGTGTCTCATACTGTAGTTCTGCGCCCTCTAAAGGCCGGTTACTTCAACTTCACCTCAGCCACCGTCAGCTATTTGGCACAAGAAGGCGGGCAGGTCGTGGTGAGTGTTTCCTACTAGCAGCTACTTGTGTGTGATCTGAGCTTTTCAGGTGGAAAATTTGATCACAGTGCTTGAAAACAGGATATGCCTTAACCATGTGGGGTTTAACCACAGAATATTTTTAGCAGAACACCATTGTGAAAGTGTGAAGTATGTGTCCAAATTCTTTATCAGTAGTCAAATGTTAGTACTGTGACATTTCATAACAGCATGTGTAAATGTACTGCTTTTTAGATTATGTATAGGCTTTGCTTATGAGATGTTTGAAGGAACAATATATAATCACGATATTTAATCTCTTGGTAGGTTGGCTACACCAGCGCTCCTGGTCAGGGAGGCATTCTGGCCCAGAGGGAGTTTGACAGACGCTTTTCTCCACATTATGTAAGTGTTTAATTGTGTCCCAGTCCACATATTTGACCATATTTTCAGATAAGAATTGTCTAAGCTGTAAATTTGGATATATTGGATTATTCAAACGCTTTCACGTGTAATTGAGATCTAATGAATTAATTTAGGAAATCTGCTTAAAATGGACTTGGTGAGATCATCCTTTTGTGTAAGTAGTTCAGTGGAAAAGGTCATGTTCCACAGTGAGATTAAATGGTGTGTGTGTTTTCATAGCTGGACTGGGCAGCTTTTGGTGTAATGACTCTGCCCTCCATCGGCATCCCGCTGCTCCTATGGTACTCCAGCAAGAGGAAATACGACTCTCCCAAAAGCAAGAAGAACTAAAGGAGAAGTTTACTGTTAAAGCATTAAAAAGGGGGTCATGGATTGGGACAGAAATGTTTTTTCTGAGTTTCAGTAATTTTATTACCCATATTGGGGTAACATGACTAAGTATGCAAGTTTGGACAGGCTGTATTTCTTTTTTTTTTTCCCACCCGTGCCAGCGCATGACTGAAGTCACCTTTCCATCTTCAACTTCAACTCATCTTCAACTGCCATCCCAGGCTCGAGCAATCTATTCCTCCTTCTTTTTTTTGTAATTAAGTGTTAAGACAAATTGGGTCATTATTGTCTTTTTTCTCCAGTGGGAACAAATAAAAGTGGGTTTTTACAAAAACATACACCTGAGATGTGGTTGGTTTTCCTGTTTTTGTGACCGTAATTGCATAGTTGCTTTATTTAAGGGAGTTTGTGGCACTTATCATTAATAGTAGTAGTAGTAGTAGTAGTAGTAGTAGTAATAGACTTGAAGTTCTCAAAATGACCAAAGGTGATAGGACAGTGAGCTCATTTTGTTGCATCACGGTATCAAGTGGTATCAAGTTCCTCAGTCTACACATTAAAATACTCAAAGGGAAAAAAATTAAACTAGCTGATGTTCATTCTATAGCTCAAAACAACAAATATTTATATAGAATATTTTATTAATGAATCTACACATAAATCTGATATTCCAGCTGATGCTCTAGTAGATCTAAATCCTCTTTATATACAGTTCTTTTACAAAGACAATGGTAGCTTCTAGTCATATTTATGCAGCTAAACATGCAATCCAACATAACACATCTGTGGAGGGGGGGGGGATAACAGGATAACAGGAAGCACTGCGATGTACAGCACCATATGCATCAAGTCCAATGATTCCTGTATGTTTTTCGCTGTATTATTGAATGTAGATCTAGTACTCAACCTGAAACGGATGCATTTGGTAGTAGAAAGGGTTGAAGGTCAGGGAGAGATGACCTGGAGTCAGCGTTTGGAGTTCAGAGGTGGTAATGGAGGTCTGGATTTATTGGGTCTTTCTGGAATCTGCTCATATATGGAGAACTCCGAGCTTTCTGCCGCCATGAGGGGTGGGTTCCTCATCGCCGAAGCACCAACGTTCTTTAAGGAAAATGGTTATTTAGACTTCTGGAAACCACTCAGTGTATTATAGTTAGTATGAAGTGATAAGTTCATACCGGAGTGCTGCTCTCGCCTCTCGCTGGGGTAGGTGCAGGTCTAAAGTTAGATCTCGGGGGCAGTCTAGGAATAGACCTTGTGGAAGACTGGGTAGAGATGAATGTTGTACCCGTCCAGAGCGGCGGAGAAGCCGACATGGGGTCATCTCTGGATCCTTTAATGTTGACCTCTGAGTAGACGTGATTGGCTTGCAAATCTGTTGGCACATCACAAACAGATGAGCTCTCAGAAACAATCATCAGTTCCTCCAGGAGTTCCTCGAAATTGTGCATGTTTTGTGAGATTTTTGTGCTTTTTTCTACTTGAATTGGGAAAATTCCAAATGCAAGATTCTTTTTTAAAACCCCTACCAGTGGAGACACACTTCTATGATAGCTGTAGTCCTGCTCAACACTGAAGAGGGCTTTGTCTGAGTGTGTGTAGTTGATGTCATACTCCAGATCTTGGCCCGAATCAGTAATTATGAAAAGTCTCAAGTTCCTTTGAATGTAGTGGAGTTTTATTTTAAATTTTGCATCAAGTCCTACAACTGCAAAATAACAAAATCCAGGAGGGACTGACTAATATATCTAGAGTTACAGTCTTGAATTTTGGTTAAGGATTAGATCCAGTCCTTCTGAGCATCATCTTATTAGACTGAATTGAATGCTTTAGCTATAATTTACCGCAGCGCTGTCGAGTCTTGAATCGGACTGGTCAGAAGGTGGTGATGTTTGGTTAATATGGTTAATTTTCTATTAAAAACAGAAATAGGGGGCAGTGGTAGCTCAAGTGGTTAAGGCTCTGGGGCGTTGACCAAAAGATCAGGATTCAAGCCCCAGCACTGGCAAGCTGCCACCATTGGGTCCTTGAGCAAGGCTCACAACTCACCCTGCTCCAGGGTTGCTGCATCGTGGCTGACCCCAATCCCGAGGATGGAATATGTGAAGAAAGAATTTCACTGTGCAGTGATGTATATGTGAGAAATAAAGATAAAAATAGTAATATTAAAAATAAAAAAAACTTAATTTCTAAGAACATCATGGTTCTGAGAGAAGTGATGGCTACAATTCAGATCACGGGTTTAGATTAGTACACTCCTTTTAATACATTATTGTTTCTATAGCAACAACTCATTCACTTGTTGATTCTACACAACCTAAGGCTGATAATATACAGAAAAAGAAAAGGCTTATCATTTAGATCACAGATGTTTTCAGGATGTAGAACTGAGACTGAAAATAGCTGCTATGAATAGGTGATAAGACCTTCTGGACGTTTCATAATTTTAAAGGTAATTATAAATAGATGAAACTCACACAGATCAGGCATAACATTATGACCACCTGTCTAATATTGTCTTGGTCCCCCTTTTGCTGACCCGTCCTGCACTGTGTATTCTGGGCCCTTTCTATTAGAACCAGCATTAACTTCTTCAGCAATTTGAGTAACAGTAGCTCGTCTGTTCGATCGGATCACACGGACCGACCTTCACTCCCCACGTCCATCAATGAGCCTTGACCGCCCATGACCCTGTCGCCGGTTCACCACTGTTCCTTCCTTGGACCACTTTTGATAGATACTGACCACTGCAAACCGGGAACACCCCACAAGAGCTGCAGTTTTGGAGATGCTCTGATCCAGTGGTCTAGCCATCACAATTCGGCCCTTTTGGTCAAACTCACTCAAATCCCTACTCTTGTCCATTTTTCCTGCTTCTAACACATCAACTTTGAGGACAAGATGTTCACTTGCTGCCTAATATATCCCACCCACTAACAGGTGCCATGATGAGATAATCAGTCTTATTCACTTCACCTGTCAGTGCTCATAATGTTATACCTGACCGGTGTATAATGTCTTGCTTATTAATATATACAGTGCCTTGCAAAAGTATTCACCCCCCTTGGCATTTTTCATGTTTTGTTGCCTCACAACCTGAAAATAAAATGGATTGTTTGAAGGTTTGCATCATTTCATTTACAGAACATGCCTACAACTTTGAAGATGTGATTTTTTTTTTTTATTGTGAAGCAAACAACAAATAGGACAAAACTGAAGACTGGAAGGTGAACCTCCGACCCAGTCTCAAATCACAGGCAGACTGAAACAGGTTTTGCTCAAGACTATCCCTGTATTTAGCACCATCCATCTTTCCCTAGACTCAGATCAGTTTCCCAGTCCCTGCTGCTGAAAAATGATGGTGTTGGATGGATGGTGTCCTTGGGGTGATGGGATGTGTTGGGTTTGCGCCAGACATAGCATTTTCCTTGGTGGCCGAGAAGTTCAATTTTAGTCTCATCTGACCAAAGCACCTTCCTCCATACATTTGGAGAGTCGCCCACATGTCTTTTGGCAAACTCAAAATGTGCCTTCTTATTTTTAACACCAAGTAATGGCTTTTTTCTGGCCACTCTTCCATAAAGCCCAGCTCTATGGAGTGTACGGCTTATTGTGATCCCATGCACAGATACACCAGTCTCTGCTGTGGAACTCTGCAGCTCCTTCAGGGTTACCTTTGGTCTCTGTGCTGCCTCTCTGGTTTGTTGTGGTACCATGTTCTTTCCATTTGAAGATGATGGATTTGATGGTGCTCCGGGGGATCATCAAACATTTGGATATTTTTTTATAACCCAACCCTGACTTGTACTTCTCAACAACTTTGTCGCTGACTTGTTTGGAGAGCTCCTTGGTTTTCATGGTGTGATGCCTCTTGCTTAGTGGTGTTGCAGCCTCTGGGGCCTTTCAGAAAAGGTGTGTTTATACTGACAGATCATGTGACCCTTAGATTGCACACAGGTGGACTTCATTTCACTAATTATGTGACTTCTGAAGGTAATTGGTTGCACTAGAACTTTTGAGGGGCTTCATAGCAAAGGGGGTGAATACATGTGCACATGCCAATTTTCAGATTTTTAATTTTTAAAAATTCTTTTTTATATATTTTTCTCATTTCACTTCACCAACTTAGACTATTTTGTGTAGATCCATCACATAAAATTCAGATTAAAAAAACATTGAAATTACAGGTTATAATGTAACAAAACATGAAAAATGCCAAGGGGGGTGAATACATTTGAAAGGCAATGTAAAAAGAATGCAAATGCTGGTAGGTTTGTTGTTGAGGAATAAAACTGTTGGAAGATTTCTGTGCTTGATCATTTTCCTTGAGCAGCACTGTGTGATTTCCTTTTACACATCAAGCTCAACGGTGACGCTGACGGTTGCTTCATGACACGATAACTATATATAGAATGTCTGTACTTTGTGTAGTGCACAAGCTATTGGTACTTAACTTCCTTTAACAGACTTCTAAACTTTCTTCCTCATTTAGAAGGGCTGAGGCGATTTGTTTACACTCTTAATGCTGAACAATTTAGAATATAGAAATTCCATGTAGTCCAATCTGTAGAAATAAAATCCAATATTATCACATTAAACTCATAATTCTCTTCTCCCTCCTCCTCCTCGTCCTCCTCCTCACCTTGATCCCTTGTGTTTTCTCCCACTGCGTGACGTCCCACTGCGTAGAAATCGATCTGGTTTTCGCGAGTGCGTGTGTGCTGAGCTTCCTCATACGTATGCATGGGCTCCAGTTCGCAGTATTTCTGCTCTGCTACAGCTGCAACACTTGGGAAAGACTGAGACTCAGTGGCCGCTGATGCACCCCATGCACTGGTATCCGTGTGGTCGATGGAGGAAGGCTGTGTTGGTCGATGGGGTTTGTTGACCCGTGCGTAGGGGGCATCCACAGGGTGGGCTACGTCTCCTCCTACACATATGTCTGTGTTGTCAAATACAGAATCGGGTGTGTTGTTCTGGAAGGAGGAAATAAAGTTTGTATTCTTATTATATTATAAAATCTTATTTTATGATCTTTGTATTAAGTAAAACACTGATATTTATTTGGTGTAAAGGGATACCTCAGTTTCCGTTCCTGTATCTGTAGTTTCTTGGACCAGTGGCAGCATGGTCACACACTCGGATTCAGAGTGAGACTTCCTCAGAGCTTTCCTCACTACAGCGTACTGTGCTGACTCCGGGGCAGTTTGGACATCGGAGGAGAAAGGAGGGTATTCTTTACTACATGGTGGAGTGGCTACTCTTTCTTCATCTGTTTCTGCTTTGGTTCTCACATCCAGCTGTGCTTTATCCTCAGAGCTGCTGTTCGACTAGGAGAGGAGGTAAAAGGAAGTTAAGCTATGTATATTTTCTTTTCACTTTATAGACATGTATGTAACTTTGGGATAAAATAGCTAGTTATACAGTATGACACAACATATCTGTTTACAAGGCTATCTAAAGGCACTTTATTAGGAACATCTGTGCACTTGCACATTTGTTTAGTTATCTAATCAGGTGGCAGCAGTGCATAAAAACATGCAGGTACAGATCAAGAGCTACAGGTAATATTCACATCAAATTTTAGAACAGGGAAATAATGGGATCTCTGGTTATTGGTGCTAAACAGACTAGCTGGTACACATTCATACCAGTTTGTCTACTGCCGTTATTGGGAAGCTTGAGGAATCCAGATGTGTGCTGAACAGCAAATAAAGAGCAAAGTGACCACTATTTATTAATAAGCACTGACCGAGGAGCCCACATGCCTGTCTTTTTGGTTTGTTAATACTCAGAAGCAAATGTGTCTTTTCTGTCCAGCCTCCTTTCTCGTTACTAAACTGGCTGAAACCCAGTAACCTCTAGATGCTGTGTGCTGTGAGTCTTCTTCTGTACACTCTGCCCATTCATGACCATGTCACCAAACATCTCAGCCACATCATTAAGCTTACTCATAACACCATTGTTAAGAGACTCATCACCAACAAAGGCGAGATGTCCAACAGACAGGAAGTGCATGAGAGCTTGCGGAGGTCTGGTGAAAGCACACCACCCTTATTCTGACAGTCTGCAGATTTTCAGAATGACTCAAGCAGCTCACACATTTCGACACAACGGTGTTGCTGCAGTAGAATAAACAGCAATATTATTTTCGTGGTCACTCAGCACCTTGTCATTGCAGAAGAAGGCCCAACAAAACCTCTATTTCTGAGGCGACTGAAGAAGACCGCAGGTATACGCCTATCCTTGACTGCTTCTGCTTCTGTAGGTTCAGTGTCTGGTAAGGAAACTTCTTCATCTCAGGCAGAAAAGCACTGCAGCATTTGGTGAACACTGAACAGTCCATTACTGGGTCATTTTTTCTGTCAGTCCTGTACATCAACACCGAGTGGTGTATAAGGAATGTCTGCCACAACTGGAAGGATCTCTCTCACAGGTCACTAAACACATCTGCCTGAAAGCCATTTCGCTACATAATCCACATGAACCAGTCACTTTACATGTTCTTCTGGAATCCACTTTACTTGACTAGACATTTCCCCTAGGTGAATTTATTCACTTTTTAGTCTGAGAACGCTGAAAAGTGTAGTATTTCAGCACCTTGTATACACTATTGCCAAAGGTTTTGGGACACCCCGTCCAAAATCATTGATTTTAGGGGTTGGTCTCGGCCCCTTAGTTCCAGTGAAAGGAACTCTTAATGCTTCAGCATCGTACCAAGACATTTTGGACAATTTCATGCTTTGTGGGAACAGTTTGGGGATGACCCCTTCCTGTTCCAACATGACTGCACACCAGTGACCAAAGCAAGGTCCATAAAGACATGGATGAGTGAGTTTGGTGTGGAGGAACTTCACAGAGTCCTGACCTCAACCCCATAGAACACCTTTGGGATGAATTAGAGCAGAGATTGCGAGCCAACATCAGTGCCTGACCTCACAAATGCGCTTCTAGAGGAATGGTCAAAAATTCCCATAAACACACTCCTAAAACTTGTAGAAAGCCTTCCCAGAAGAGTTGAAGCTGTTATAGCTGCAAAGGGCGGGACAACTCCATATTACATTCATGTGCATGTAAAGGCAGACGTCCCAAAACTTTTGGAAATATAGTGTATATCACTGTAGCAAGGGGTTAAGAAATATAAATTCTGATTTATGATTTATGATTTGTATTTATGATGGCTAACTCTCTTCAAATCAGCTGTATGACTCAAGTATGTTTATACACCATTTCATGCTGTTTCAAGTACTCCTTCACTATACCACACATTTTAAATGCCCGCTGTTGATTGACCAATGATTTCAGAGATACAGTATAAACCTACTGATTTGCTCACCTTTCTCGAGTTTGCACTTGCCACAAAATTTTGACCACTAAGTTCAGTAACTCAGACTGTATGGATGTTAAGTGGGGCAGTGCTTTTCTCAATTTTACAGATTGACCACTTCCCCACTTAACATCCATACAGTCTGAGTTACTGAAGGTAACTTAGTGGTCAATATTGGAACCACAGTGAGCATTAATAAAGGCCCACAGGACAAAAAACATGCCTCATGCTGAGACAGTGGCACAAAAGACCCAACAGTTAATGGGGTTGCCAGACTGAGACAATTAGAAGGCTTAAAACACTTGAGAAACAATTCTATTGTCTACCTGATGGCTGGTACGCACCAGTCAGAATGTTAAAATGAGATAAAAAGTCAGTAGACAGCACTGTCTTGTTTTGTTGTTTTAATGATCATCTAGTAAATGTAATGATAGTAACTTTATGGTGCGTGTGTGTGTGCGTTAGCATGTCGATCATACCTGCATGCAAGCCACAGTGAGTCTTTCGTTAAAAGGCCCCACTGGATTGTGGGTATAGTAGTTTATCAGTTCCTCAAGACTGCAATGCTTGCTGTTCTCGCCAGCGATGACGTATCGACCTTCAGTCCCAGACGCATCACATTCTTCGTCTATGATGAAGTGACGGCACTTATCTGCACCTCTGGAATTCCATTTGAGCGCGTGTAAGTACGTGTGTAAGTGTGTAGCTGTAAAGAGCATGCTTTCATATAGGTATACATACCTATAAGAGAGCACAAAGCCGACCTTCGACTCGCTGAGCCTCAACAGGAAGCAGCCCTGTGGTTTATCCTGCAGTAGCTGCTCGGCTTCCCTGAGAAAGAGAAACAAGGCAGCAGTTTAAAATAGGACGTCTGACATGTGGTTGGATGCCTGCACCTGTAGTAGCTGTGACATTCATGTAGAGAAACCGTGTGTATGTGTGTTTTGAGAATGAGTTGAGAGAGAACCTGCGTGTGGCAAAGCCATGGAGCCAGCTAGGCACGGGTTTTGGCAGGCGAGGCAGCTGCGTTCTCTGAAACCACAGCAGATTATGAGCCTGCAGAGATGGAGTCTGAGCATCCAGGGACACTATAGGGTTCAGCACCTGTGATGGTGCAATTCGCTTCCGTTCCTGACACACACACACACACACCGGTTCTTTAGAACATTTTCCCTTCCTGTAAAGCACTTTAAATGGCAAGTTAGAAGGCCTAATCTGTCTAAAAATAGGAATAGAGCAGCAGTGGCTTCCAGGGTATCTCTATAAAGTGTCAAGTGGTTTTGCACCCTCACTATCTTACTCACAACTCAACATTTTGCTTCTGCTATTTGTTTTCTAAACCACTTATCTTAGGTCTGGTCGATTCCCAAAGACCGCATGACGATAGTAAATTTCGAGAAAGCCTGATTTATCTGTTTAATTTTTTTTAAAAGGAGATGTTCTGATTTCTATACAGCACTACAGAGACCTGCGTGAGTATATAACCCCCTGCTCCACAGTATCTTATTGACCTATTTCACCCTTACACTCCTGCTAGAACCTTAAGATCTAAGTTCTATCTGTCCCATGTTCTTGTACTAAGACAAAGGGTGATCTGTGGTCAGTCCTAAACTCTGGAACTTACAGGATTTATATTGTTTTGTTGTCTTATGATGTTATGTATAGCACTTTGGATGGACCATCATTGCCTCATAAATAAATAAATAAATTTGACTTGACTGAGTCAAAGCTCAGACCTCGCTCCAATAGAAAATCAGAACAATAATAATTTATTAAGTAAAAGTACCTTTTTCTTCACTTCCAAATGACCACTGCCAGTGATCAGGAATCAAGACCTGGGCTAATGCTGCATTTAGCCTAAAGGTTATAATTTTGCAAAGAAAATGCCCCTCAGCCTAGAAGGAATTCCTGGTAGGATATTGTACTGTATCTGATTTTTCTCAGTCAAGAAACACTAATTATAGAGTACACCATTCTGACGAGGTAAATACACACCACTCATCACAATTAGCTAGCTAGCGTCTTGCTAACAAAGCATGGTGTCCCACTTTGTAGCTCGGAGGTTAAGAATTATGTCACACTTCCAAGGTGATTAAATACAGCAAGATTTCTCCTGAAGCTCAATGCATACATTCATGTAGCGTGAACGTGATGCTCATATCAGGTGAGTAAAGTCCCTCTAGATTTAATCAGAGTTTGAGGTTGATTTATTTCAGCCCCCCTCTATGTTATTGACACTGAACATCATCATCAGCTGGGACTGAAAAAGCGCCAAGCTAACAATCTATAGGAAGTAAATCTAGTCATCATTCTTGCTCTCATTAAAGCTTGATTTAGATGAAGGCTGTTGATATTCATGAGGCATGATGGTGTAGTACTTGCCACGTTCTCCGTCTGATTGTCCTGGCCATGCGACTGTCCTGATTCGGGCTGCGGGTTGGCCCGGCATTTGATGCTGCGTCTGGGTTTGATTGGAGGCTTCTGTTTACACGATGGAGCTTCTGTAGCAGTAGTTACCCGAGGAACGGGTCTCGGCTGGAGGACCGGGAAAGAGCTGATTCGCTCTTCCCTCTGACGTGATTCGTCATCTGCATGTGAATCAAAGAGTTTCAATTCGAATTTCATTTAATTGCAGTGCTTATTTACACTAGCTTTTAGTTAGACAATATGATTCTTTGCATATGCATGCATCTGGATCTTGGCTCTTCTTTCAGTTATAAGACACACTTTTTATCCGATGTTGAGCTATATTCTTGATGCTCTTGCACTATATTCTTAATATGATGTTTTATGCTTTCTGCTTTATTGTCTATCAGTATCTATTTCTGAATTTTCGTAATTTTACAGGTTTATTTTTTTACTCTAACAGCTTCATAATTTTCTCTTTCTTAGTGTTTGACTTCTTTATTTGTTTTGTAAAGCACCTTGGTCAATTTGTAGTTGTTAATAAGTGCTATATAAATAAAGTATTGATTGATTGATTGATTTTTCAGTTACAGTAACATTAAACGATATGTACGGTGGGGTGATATTTAATTGCTGCAATTGTTCGTCACAACTGTTCTCATATTTTTTATATCGTCTATTTTACCAAAACAAATACATTTTCTCTGTAATCGAAAATAATGAGAATTTATATTCTGCTAACATAAAAAATAGCTGAAATAGCTAAAGTTTTCAAATGAGGTATGTACCAAAAAATTATGTAATGTAAACTGATCACAGTTTAAATTCACACAATATTTTTTTTATTTATTTATTTATTTATTAAATTAATTTAATTAAATTAATTAATTTATTTTTTTTTATTTTTTTTTTAAATCAAAGCCATTTCAAAAATATTCTCACTACACCATCTTCCATTCAGTGGGACATTTTCCTACATACAGTATGCGGAAATTCTGAGCCGGAAGATTGCGATGTTCCAAAATAAAGAGTAACGCGAGTGCAGCTGTCTTGTAAAGTTCCTTTTTTTTTTGGATGAATATAATAATAGCAACATAGAAAGTGTCCTTAAAAAGACTGTAATGAATCGCTATAATGGCTTCTCCAGGTTAAAAAGCTGACCACAGAGACCTATAATCATTTTTAAGGACCATGATACAAGACAAGAATTTTCACACGGATGTTATTGGCACATGCTTGTGCTGAGTAAAAAAACAACAACCCCGAAACGCTATAGTTCCTGATAGTTGAGGTTTAATAATGCTCTATGACGTTCTAGAAAGAATCAGCAATCTGTCTCGTGACTGCACTGACCCGTGTATGAGTAATTTATACATTATATGAGAATATATGATGTTGTTGATGTTTAGCGGACATTCAATAACACGCTTTCTATACTCTAAAATGTCTTTTTTTACATTTCACATAAGTTCAACTTCAGTGTATAATATAAACAGACTATGATCTTGCTGAAAAATCAATCCGATGGTCCGCTTCATGACAGTGGACGTCTTAAATAATGTGTTATACCTGTAGCTTTGTGAAATGATTGTATAGTGAGCTTTTTGGCATGAAAAATCTTCTCCAAAAAACCACCAATTGATTCTTATGTTCAAGGAGACATCTTCAATAATAATAATAATAATAGTAATAATAATAACATTAATAATAATAATAATCTCCTGCACACCTTTCCAGCTTTTTAGTTCGAAACTGCATGAACGTTTCTCCTCTCTCTCTTTTAAAGTTAAAGACATATATTCACACATGACCTAAATCTCAAAATGGCCTGCAGAGCGGAAGTGCCAAATCTCTCTGTAACCACAGTAACACTACATTTAGAGCATGCAAAAACATATTTATCAAGGTTTGATCAATTAGAGCGCACTCACTGCATGCTCTTCCTGTTATTTAAACAAAAAAACAAAAACAAAAAAAACGCATGCTATGCTGGATAATGTACATGAACACGTGAGTTCATTTTAATGCTGTTGATGCTGAACAGAGAACAAAGTGACTACCACAGTACCGAATGGCATTATCTGACCTAGAGCACAATTAGACATCTGAAAAAATGAAACATCTCACAAAAGAACAGGGATTAGAAGTTCCTTTGTGCTACACTGGTGCGCTACGAATACGGTGACTAGATGTTTGTCCGTGTAAAGAAATGGAAAGTGACTAACCTTTAATTTTTTGATAATCAAAGTCCATCTTCAGAGACAGGATGCTGGGGTATTGTCGAGTCGTCAACTGTTCATGAGAGGTTTTTACGTCACTGAGACTGTGGGTGTGGAGGAAAGAGAGAGAGAGAGAGAGAGAGAGAGAGAAGGAAAATAACTCGTCTTGTACTCTGTATCTGTAATTTGTTACCAATTTTTCTTGTTTTAATGGAAACGTTAATTCTCTAAACTGTTTATTAGTTAAAGAAGCAACCTGGCCAAATGAGTCAACGCTACAGCACTTTAAGAGCCACTGACACCTGCTTGTAGTCAAGAGAATGAGTTTTTCCTGAGAGAGAGAGAGAGAGAGACCTGTGTCCTTTAACAGCCACACAGGAAGAGAAAGAGAGTGAAAGCAGAGAACAATGAGAACAAAAGGGAAGGCAGAAAAAGACATTTGCCACAGTGTCTCAAACTAGAACTTCTGCTCGAGTGCGTCAGTGAGATTCTTCAAAATAAACCGCTTCATTACCAAGTACAGCTTAGACCCAAGGTTTCTCTTGTTTTTCACTACTCTACACATCTCATGCCAACACATATTAGAATAAATACTTCCAGGTTTAATTCGTGATTCCAGAATATCCAGTGGTTTCGTACACAGAGCTGACCGTCTCTCTGAACACTCTGGGGAAACTTCTGCCATCATTTCTTCAGATTGTCAGGTCAACTCGACATGTTCCTGGGGGTGGATTTCAAACCAGAGTTTTCTTTATTTGTCACATATGTTACTACACAGTGAAATTCTTTCTTCACATATCCCATCCTTGGAGCAGTGTGGTCAAAGCACAGGGTCAGCCATGATGCAGCACCTCTGGAGCAGGACGGGGTTGGGGGCCTTGCTCAAGGGCCCAACAGTGGCAGCTTGGTGGTGCTGGGGCTTGAAACCTGATCTTATGGTGAACAACCCAGAGCCTTAACCACTTGAGCTACCACCAAGGAGATCCAAGGAACTCGTCCGAGATCTCGGAAATCATCTTACTGACATCCGCAAGTCTGGATTTTTATTTAGGATCAATTTCTAAACGACCGAAGATACTGCAAACATCTGTACACAACAAATACCCAGGAAATCATTCAAATGAACTCTGAGAGTTGAATTAACTGAACAAAGGAACTGGAAAAGGAGTAGGAGGCATCAGGTACCAAAGTACGAGTACATACTTATGCACAAGTGTGTCTGTGTGTCTTAGCTTTTATTTTGGAATAACCTTGAAATACCTGGAGTAACTTAAGCAAGATCATCACATTCTTGAGTATGGTTATAGGCTGTTCAAGAAGAATGAAAAATTTAAGAGCCTACACCAGTATGTTCGTCAAAAACTGAGAGAGCTTGCCAGACTGGTACTGGATACAAAAAAACCAGACGCTGCAAGACACCTAGCTGGATTCAGTGATGAAATTATCAGCATCCATCTCTTGGCTGCAGCTTGCATGCTTTAGTGATGTTTATTAGATCTGAAGGATTGAAGATGAAAGATACACAAACTGTCCAAGATGCTGAAGACTTCATCCAGCTTGACCAAGAAAGTTGATATAGCAAGCCAGTGTCAGGAACCACTGGGACAGTTCCCTGCCAGACCACTAGAGGGGGTGCTGGCAGGTGACTCGTCAGAGCCTGCTTTGGTGTTTGTATTTCCCATGTATTTTGTGCCACGCCCATCCCATTGTTCTGATTTCCCGCCTTTGTCACCTGTTCCCTATTTGTCCTGATGTCCTGCCCTTGTGTACCTGTTGGTGTCAGTCATTGTTTGGTGTTGTCTGTTTGTATGTTTAGTTTGCTTTATGTTTGTTTCATCTTACCCCTGTGAATAAAGCAGCACTTGTTCAATCCTGCATATGGGTCTGACTCCATGGTGTGCAGGTGCACAGGGCTCCCACGGAGATCCGGGTTCTATAAGATAATATTAGATAACATAATATTTTCCCCTTCTATTTCTTATTGTTAAAATCTGCTTTGAAATCCCATTTTTATTCTGTATGTTTTAATTCGGTATTGAGGGTGTAAGATTTTATTTGTCCCTTTGTTTGTCTTGATTGGGAATGTTTTTATCTTGTTTTATATTTGTTGTTCAGCACTTTGGTTGCAACTCCGGTTGTTTTTAAATGTACTTTCTAATCTAAACTAAAATCTAAAAAATCGAAGAGTTTTAACTTCCACAAAGCTCAGGAAACACATCGCAACTGTCTCGACCGTTCTGAATCTTAAGAATAATGAACTAGAACAATTAGCAGATTTCCTTGGGCATAACACTGATGTCCATAGAAAGCACTAGCGTCTTTCAGAGGGCGCTCTTCAAATAGCAATAATAAGTAAAGTACTACTGGCTTTGGAACAAGGACGGCTAGAACAATACAAAGGAAAACATTTGGATCAAATTCATATTAATGTGAATGGTATGAAATCTTGCAATATTTTTAATCTGAGTAAAAAGAGTTTTTCTGTCCATCATTAAGATGCGTACATGCAGTACACCAATGTAAAACCCCAAACCTCAGGAGCCAGTTTACATTGAGTGAGTGGTACAGAGCTTAGCCTAGATGAGTGCTATAGGATTCTTTTATCTTTTACAGTGATAAGAAAATAGATGAAAAACAGGCTTACAGAGCAATGGGGAGTGTTAGTGTGTTTTCATTTGGGATAGCATGAAGGAGAAGAGGCGATGAAGAGACTTCTGGAGAGATTTTGAGCATGTGGTGTTTGTTCTGCCATTACAAGACCCCCCTCTGTTCCCTTCTCCTCAGAGTGATATCAGGTCAGGTTGATGCTAGTTGGTGATAGCTAGCCACCATCAGTGGCTAACTGGCTATTGATATAAAATGCCTAAAAGGCACAAATACAGAATCAATCATCTGACTCCATCTAATCTAGTAATACTAACAGTCACTACCCATTTTTTTTTATTTTTATGAGTTATTATGAATCAAGTACAAAATGGTACCTAGATAGGTTTCCACCTGTACAATAAGTTCAAATTCAACTGACTTGAATCCAATTGAAAATCTATGGAAAGAACTAAAGGTCAGAGTTGATAGAAGAGGCCCATGGAACCTTCAAGATTTATGTGGAAGAATAAAAATCTTGATTTCTTGGTGTGATTTATAATCACATGATCAATGCATGCTACTAGTTTCTCCATACAGGAGGAGTCTTGAAGCGGTCTTTACCAACAAAGGCTTTTAAATAAATTGCAGTAAGTGTGTTCAATACTTTTCCCACTTTGTCATTTCACATTATTACACATCACTTCATTTATGGACATCTATGGTTTGATTTCTTTGCATGGGTTGTTACCAACATCTGGTGAAAATTTCATGTCAACAGCACCTTTAGAAATATATTTACTGAGAAATTTGATACAGCGCTCCTGGAGAAGAGAGGGTTAAAGGCCTTGCTCAATTGCTCAACAGTGGAGCTTGAACCCTGATCCTCTAATCAACAACCCAGTGCCGTAACCACTTGAGCCCCCACTGATCAAAACATCCACCCTCAGCTGCCGAAACCCGGGATCGAACCAGGGACCTTTAGATCTTCAGTCTAACGCTCTCCCAACTGAGCTATTTCGGCACAGTGCTGCAGAAAACATGTAACTACAGTGTTCCTGTATGGAGAGCGGCTTCAACGTTATTTGCCGGCTTTCAGGACCTTTATGCATTCAACAGCATTAATATAACAAATCATGTCAAATCCTATAATAATCTTTTAGTTTACTGCCATAATGAAAATCATCCTCTTACAAATTCTATACATTTTAATCCAATCCAAAACTGCAAAAATGTTCCTGTTAATTTGGTGATTTTTAAAGTCATGCAGTTTGTACTTAATACAGCTGTAGGTCCTGTAAAGGACATTCTCTTAAAGAGGCTAAAAACAACAAGGTGCTGAAGCTTCTACCTGTGTACATCATGTTCCTTCTTCGTCCAGGTTGGAATTTTAGTGACCCTAAAATTAGTGACCCACACTGACCCTGGGAAGAGCGGGTGCACATGCGTCATATTATCACAAAGCCAGCGGTCAGCTTTCTTTCAGTAGTGACCATTTTCATCAGTCGTCCAGAAATTACAGTGCTGCTTTGGTTATTCTTTTAACATCACACCTGGTACTGTGTCCATGCTAACATAAAAATCTACTCTGGTGTGATGTGTAGCTGCAGATTGGTGTGGTGTGACTGCAGTGCCATATAGTCCTAGTCTTTAAATCAGGATCGAAGAAAACATGTATTTAACCATTAAGAAATGTGTAACCCCACCTCAGGTGTGTATGCTCAGGTGTAAACCCATGTGTAAACTGGACAATGGTTCATTTAACAACAAAAAGGCAGATATTTGCCTATATTATATATTATAGTATATTTATCATACTCTAAATCCATCCTTGGTGTAAGCACATTGTCTTCAGTTTGAACATCTGTATCCGCATGGCCTTAGCAAACTCATAACACATATAGTGATATTTATGATATAGTTAGTGGCACATTCTGGTAAGACAAATGTATATATATGGGTGATTCTCACGAAATCTTGGTTTTAAAAATTTCAAACATGAAAATTTAAAAAATGCTTAAATTAACTTTTCTTTTTTTTCAGACATTAGCAACAAAGTCTGGAGTGTTTGTGAACATTAATTTAAAAACTTTTATTTACCATTTAACACCTTTAACAATATCACCTCTAACAACACCTTTAAATGAACATAATTTCCAAAATAAGTCCTTAAAAATCTCATTACCGCAACACTGTGAAAACATTAACACTGTCAGAAAAGCAAATACATTTTCACAGTTTTAAAAATGGATTATTAATAATCATGCACAGTGACTTCAAGTTCTGAAATAATATTTATTTTTAATTTAACAGTTTTTCCAATTTTGACTGATTTCTCTCATTACCGCAACACCTTCCACAATTTACAACCATTTTTTCTTTATATTTTGAAGAAACCTGAGATTTTTTCAAAATGACGTGTCAAACCTGAGAGAACATCATTTTAATATTCTGCACATGCATTTAAAATCAAAGTACTATATTTCTATTAATTAATTTAACATCTAATAAACATGAGTTTCGGTAATGATAATAAGTATACTAGTTTGAGATTTATACTGAGACTTGTACACTAGTCTGAGATAATGCAGAAAGAAACAGATAATATTTGCACAATCATGCATTCAAGTTCAAAACAGTGTTATTGTCCAGTGCTTCAAAAATACAAAAGCCAAAAATAAAAAAAATTAAGAAAAACATTAAAACAGGAATAAACAGGACAACATTTCAACATGTGCCTAAAAAACATGAAGCATTTTACCATGGCACTAAAAAATAACTGACCACTGTCTTTTTTCCTTTTCATGTTCCTTCTTAGTCAGCTCTTCAGTTTTCTTTATTCTGCCAGTTTGATTCCTGGAAGCGGAAAGAAAGCATTACATTAAATTAGTCTCATAACAAGGGGGGAAAACATTTTATGTATACATCATCATATAGTATAGACTTGATGCTTACTCTGTGTGTGTGTGTGTGTGTGTGTGTGTTCTATACTGGGCCTGAAGTTGTGGGGTGGGGTAGAGCTTAATTTTAGTCTTTGAAATGAATTGAAAAGTAAAGTAAACAAGAAAATAAACAAAACAAATTACTAACAGAAGAACAAATAACTGTTTATTTATTATGTAATTAAATTACTAAATTATAACAAAATTGTGCAGCAAATTTATTAGGCTGCTGTCACATTAAGAATCACACGACCTACATGCCTTAGTGTGGCGGGAATTTCCCACAGTATGACCAGTACATTCAGTCCAGCACCAAAGTCCTGTTATAGTAGTGGCTAAAGGGTTGTGTGTGTGTGTGTGTGTGTATACTCTCATGTACATTTCCTAACACTTTAGGGTGTTTATTGCTAATTACCCCTGCTGTAACATCTCCAAACCTAACCCCTCTCTCTCTCTCTCTCTCTCTCTCTCTCTCTCCTAACCTCCTCTTCTGTACTCCTCCAGCAGTTCTGGGTTTCTAGTAGAATTTTTGCCTGAACTTTGTCGCCCTGGCCTTTGCTAAAGCTTTTTTTTTTCACACTTGCTGATTGTCTACAATGAAACAAATCATAAAGCAAAATATCAACATTTAGGAAATTTGAAATTAATATTAAATTCATAAGAGATATTTAAAGTTCTCGTTACCACAACTGGCCTTAAATGGTTTTGGTGTATGAGAATGGTGTTGCGGAGGATGAGGTGCCTCAGGATGTTTTGTTAACAATAGAGAAGCCATGATGGCTTTACTCATTTTTTCTCAATGCATATAATTAGATCTCAATAAAGTACATTTTCATAAAAAAAAATTGTAAATCTAAAAATTTTCTAAATGTAGAAACCTTCCTGTTTCGGTAATGAGAATCAAAAAGTGGTGTTAACATTCTGACAATAGAATATTTAACATTTAACTGGAGAGATATAAAGAGATGATCTTACCTGGTCACCATCTTGAAGTAACTGTCCCATGTGCTCCATCACTCATAATCAAACTTTATTTCCATTCTGTATGTGTGTTTAAACGGTCCTCAAAAAGTGTTGCGGAGGATGAGAACATCAGGCATGGACACATCATTTTCCTACTTTTTTTCATTAATATTATACATGAATATTCAGTAAAAAAAAATTTCTGTCATCTAGAATAATCTAGTAGAACATCCATTTATTTTTTTTTCTACATTTTTTGATGTTAATTTGTTTAAATTAAATCATAACACACATTCAGACACAGCCAGACGCGTTTCAGCAGAAAATGCAGTAAAACAGAAAAATAATTCATTCTCATGTTGAAATTACACATTGTGCAAGGTAGAGAACAGTATTGTCTTTATTCTGATTCTTTTTTATATTACTAAATTACACTTTTTTTATTTAAAATCATTAGTGCCGTGGTGTTTCAGTGGTTTTGTGAGAATCACCCAGCCTGTTCATGGATTTGCTGTTCTGACTGCTGTTCGATAGTACCATGCAGACACCACTGATCATAAACACTGTAAGCTGTAACATGGCATACTGCGCCTTCATGCTTTATAATTTTATTTAAAAGGGTCTGCCATGTTCGTATTCCTTGTGTCCATGCCACGTTGTAGTATTTGTGACTGCGGTTTGCAAATAACCAGCATGGTTCACAATATGCAGCGTCAAGCTTAGGCGAGTAACACAACCAAGATCTCACTAGCTGAATTCCAGCTTTTGTTGTTGTGGAGTAAAAACTTGCTGAAAAACACCGGTCTCCTTGCAGTGGATCTCGAGGGAATGGGCCAGGGGGTTTGCATGAACCTTGGGACACAATAAAACGTTTTACTTGCCCATCTGTTATTGTGTCTGGGTAGTTTCCTTTATCTGTTGGATAATTCACTGATATGTTTCCTGGTGAATTTTTCTAACTTTTGGCTCGTCTATGGCTGATTTTTCACTCTCTGACTCTCGAAATGTCATAGAGCTGCTAGCTGCGTTATTGTTGTTCCCATCCACAGACGTGCAACTGCTATTTGATGACAAAACCTCCCTGTCACCGACATCAGTGTCACTCGCAGTAGGTCGACACAAAAAACTGACAAATTTCTCCATTCTCTCCTTCCTCTTCAAAGCAATCTTCTCTCTCAATCAAATAATCCATCCAGTATTCTCCAAATTATTACTTACATTAGGTAACTTTAACCTTAGTTGATGTTCTGTAAACACTTTGAGTCTCACAACTTTTAATTGGTTAATGATGTTGGAGAACCCACTATCTAGCCTACAGTCCTGTTTGAAGAAGCATGACAGCAGTAGCAGCTGGGAATAAAATATTTTTGGGGAGGCAAAGAAACTTCCAGTCAAACTGTAATGCAGGACAGTAACTAGCCATTTATCAGGAGATTATGTATCATTACTGCTAAAATAAAATACTGAAGACCTTTCTGTTAAAGTCAAGCATGCAATAAATGTTCTATGAATCAGTGAATTTGAGTTTAATGTGGGTTTATTTTCAGTAATGACATAATGGAGGTAATCATTAAACACACACACACACACACACACACAGGAAAGTTGCCTAATCACAGTCCAGTGAAAAGAAATGTTGCTCCTTTTTCAGGCCTGCACATTTCTCAATGAGATCCTGGTTAAAGGTCAGTCATCTCAGTGACCAGTCTCTTTTCCATTGCACCAAGTGGAAGCTCCACCTCCATCACTTGACTGCTGCTGAATTTGCAAATATGGCTCCATCTGCTCCAAGCTCCTTGCTTCTTTTCTTTTCTTCATCCGATCCCCCTGGTGAAAGTCTGGCTTACTTTAAGGGGGTAGCGCACCGGTGCCCCCTATTGACCGGCCGCCACTGATTCGAAGGGGTATCTTCCAAAGAGCATTTTAACTAGGAGTATGCCCAGACCCCAGACTGTAGCAGGAATTCCCATGTACTCTCTACTGACAATAAACTCTGGAGGTACATATGCTTTAGTGCCTGAGTGTAAGAGTGAAGGAGCAGCGTCAGCAAAATGTCACAAAATCATTGTTTTAAAAACTATTTTCTACTCCATTCTATCCCATGAAATTACCGAAATATTTAGTGTAGGGTTTGTCCTTCATGTTTGTTCACAGCTAAAATCAATCAGTTTAACTTCCAAGGTATTGGGATTGATGAGGAGATTCTCAGGCTTAATGTCACAGTGTAACACTCCGCGGTCACAGCAGTGAACAGCCGCCCGGAGCACCTGCACCATGATCTCTCGAGTCTGAGCTTCAGACAGGTAATCGCCCTGAAGGTCAATGAAATCCCAGAGGTCCATACAGGGGCTGGGCCGCTCCAGGACCAAGACGATCTCATCGCCTATGTCGAACCACTCCAGTAGCTGTATCACGCTGCTACAGCAAGGTGGCTTGGACACCATCTTCATTAGTGCCACCTCTAAGGGCAGCTCCTGTGTCTCTCTGGGCTAAAATGTGAACAAGCACAGATTTGATGTGAATACATCCAAGCTACGCTCAACAGAAATGGTATCAATGCTACATCAGCGGTGTTGGTCTAATATCTGTTATGAAAGACAGATTATAAAATAACTCCCTTTATGTGACCAGACACAAATTTCATTACAATGAATACGAAGAGGTTTACTTACAATGGTCATGGTTTTATAGTCCTCATCCTTTTTAATGTACTTAATGGCGACCTGTTCAAACACAAAGACATAATCAGTACGTTCTAAAAGGCAAACTTTTTGCGATTAGCTTAACGAATACAAATCCACAGCCATTATATTATGTGTCAGCAAAAACCTTTCCTTATTTAATCCTTTATTAAGTCCTTTATCTAATTAAAAGTTCAGTCTTCCAGTAAAATTCTATGGAATTTGATGGTTTTTGAGGGTTTATGGGGGAGGACGTTTACCTGTTTCTCATCTGCAACCCGGACTGCTGCGTGGACAGAGCCGAAGCTTCCCTCTCCCAGAAGCTCTCCCAATTTGTAACTCGAACAAAACCGAGCTGAAAAACAGACAATAATTTGGTTAATTAAAACTGAATAAGGAATGAAAGAGCATCACACCCAGTGTCTTCTCTTGCAGTAAAGAATCAGACTTGTATTGTCTGCAGTTTCTATATTACAGCGTCGTTATTATGGTATCCTTTCACTGAGTAAGTTAAAGTACTTGAATATAAGTGCCTAGTAATTATATTACAGTCTTCAACTAAATCTAAATAGAATACTTTATTAATATGTAAAAATTATTCATGAGACAAATTATTAGAAATGTTGGGACTGCGTTGTTACCCAGAAGGGTGCTTAAAGATTACACCATCCACTTCAAATTGTGTAAAAGGTTCAGTTTGGTGTTTGTGGTGGAGTGTAACATACCCTTAGCGTCAGAGGGCTGCTCCGGATCAGGAGACTGGAGATCAGGAATCACCGAGCAATCTTCTGAGTGCTGAATCTCAGAAGCCATGTCATGGCTGATAGATACCATGTGCAGCCCCGAGTGATGAGAAGCTTCTTCTAATATAGTTCTGTGCAGCTCTAAAAGCTCTTGGAGGCACTCAGGTTCTTGACCAACCTCTTCTTGCACTTTGCGAGTCAGCTACAAGACAGACACGGAAAATAAATCGTTGATGAAGAAATTTTGCATTTGAAACCTAGAAACCGTTCAACAATTAGAAATCATCATATTTACCAAAACAAGCTGCTCAATTAAGCTCGATGTGGTTTTGTCGGGGAAAGTGGTAACTGCCGTAATTATGACCTCACAGTATTTAAAGGCCTCTTCAAAATAATGAGTTACGGCGAACCTGGTGGCACTGTTGCCGTTTACTCTCTGCACGCGCACACACACACACACACACACACACACACACACACGGTCTCGGAGATGGTCTCTGATGATTCCACCCTCAAAGAAATAGGATAGAAAAATCACCAAGAGCATGAAGTAGACAAGATACAAGCAGCAGGAGAGAAGAGAAGAGAAGAGAAGAGAAGAGAAGAGAAGAGAGGCTGTAAAAAAATAAACAATGAAATTAGAGGTGATGTTAGATGATTAGAAAATGTAATGAATTTTACTCCTTTTTTAGTAGCAAGACGCTGAAATGATTGGAGGATGGGAAAACCCTTGCCAAACGTGTTATTCTTGCTTACCCTCTCTCCCTAATTAGCCCCTGATGTTTCCCAATCCTAGAAACGCCCTTGTTTTTATATATATATATATATATATATATATATATATATATATTGCCAAAAGTAGTAACAAAAAAAAAATGGTGACAACAAACAGAAAACAGTAGAAACAAATACATGTTTTTATTTATTTGTGCTATTTGAAGAAATGTAAAAGTTAATGGTGGATATTATAAATCTCCTGTTTCTGTTCAAGTAATGAATCATTTTCAGCAATATTCTAGACCCCTAGGTTTCATTTCCTGCTCTGGTTTATTCATATGGCAAAAAACTTGTAACCTTGTCTGCCTTTAAGAAAAAATATTAGAAATAATTGTATGATCCAAACAAAGCAATTTTTTTATAAATATATAAATTTAGAAATATATACATTTGTCTTACAAGAATGTGCCACTAACTATATCATAAATATCACTATATGTGTTATGAGTTTGCTAAGGCCATGCGAATACAGATGTTCAAACTGAAGACAATGTGCTTACACCAAGGATGGATTTAGAGTATGATAAATATACTATAATATATAATATAGGCAAATATCTGCCTTTTTGTTGTTAAATGAACCATTGTTGTTGTTAGCCTCTTTAAGAGAATGTCCTTTACAGGACCTACAGCTTTATGAAGTACAAACTGCATGACTTTAAAAATCACCAAATTAACAGGAACATTTTTGCAGTTTTGGATTGGATTAAAATGTATAGAATTTGTAAGAGGATGATTTTCATTATGGCAGTAAACTAAAAGATTATTATAGGATTTGACATGATTTGTTATATTAATGCTGTTGAATGCATAAATGTCCTGAAAGCCGGCAAATAACATTGAAGCCGCTCTCCATACAGGAACACTGTAGTTACATTTCTACTAGTACTGTGCCGAAATAGCTCAGTTGGGAGAGCGTTAGACTGAAGATCTAAAGGTCCCTGGTTCGATCCCGGGTTTCGGCAGCTGAGGGTGGATGTTTTGATCAGTGGTGGCTCAAGTGGTTACGGCACTGGGTTGTTGTTTAGAGGATCAGGGTTCAAGCTCCACTGTTGGGCAATTGAGCAAGGCCTTTAAAGCCTCGTTCACACTACAGGATTTTAAGCCCGATTTGCAAATTAACCTGGAAGTTTGGCTGGGCCTGCCCTGAGGTCAGCGACAGCACGTATTCATAAGTTTCAGTTCTTTCTATGGCGCCAGGCAGAACTGACGTGCCAAATGGCACACTGGAGGAAACAGAATAATGTGTCAGTAGCAAGTCATCTCTCTATCTCTCTCCATATCTCTCATCTCTATTTCTCTCTCACACACACATACCTGTCACTTCCGATAAATTCAAACTCACTACGCGACCCCAGCTCCACTTTTGCCACCACATAGCAGATATGTGCTGCGAAGGTCAGATATCTGCTGGCTGCAGATAAAACACCAAACATGCATGTGAGGCTCAGGACACGTGACACAGTGCAGAATTCCATGGATTTTACACGACACATGTTAGGATTATTTTGTATCCATACCAAGATCATCCCCCATCTTAATCAAAGCCTCTCTTTGCTCATCATCCGGTGCGACGGAGTCTCGCCAGAGGAAGGCACCACTCCCTCCATGTCATAGCATTTTCTCCCTGTAGCACAAATGTTCCTGTTAGTCATCACGATACCGGCAAAAACCATGCAAAAGTACACCGTCATATACAGACAGATGCTGATACTGATGTGTAATATACTTACATTTACTGACTTCGTAAGCAAGTTGTAGCCCTTTAAGAGGAGTACTGCCACTTCACGCATCATCACTTCCTGTAAAAGAAACATCATTAGGTAACACATCTATTGTAGGTTTTTTGGGGGGGGTGTAGCTTAATGAACTATAACACTTACTCCATTTTTACGACAGAACAATTCCATGATCTGCCAGAAGAAATATGCTTCCACTTGGTTGCATTCATGTCTTTCTCTGAAACACCCCTCAACTTTGCACTGGATGAACCTCTTCAGTTCCTCCTTCTGCATCTGGTTGCTGCAACACACGTTGGAATGGCTGCTTTATGCCATTTACTGAGCACACGTATTAAACTCCTGATATTACGGTTTAATGCTTACAATTACTGTTCAGCTTCTGTGTGCTATATAAGGGGAGTAAGAGAGTCTCACCTCATAAGAGGGCCAGGAAAATCAGCCTCGTCTTTGGAGGATTCACACTCGTGCACTGTGCTGTTCCCTGCAGATCAAAACCTCAGTTAGGGCTACAGAGGAATTACACGACTTCTGTGCTCATGTGAATGTCATATATTTGTACAGTTTCCATACCTGATGGAAAACTACAAACTTACATATTATAACGTTCCTCAGAACTCAACACTGTTCCTTAAATGATGAATAATGTGTGTGTGTGTGTGTGTGTGTGTGTCCTACCTGGACTGCAATAATCTACAACAGGAAACTGTTCGTCGGTATTCTTCATAATGTCCGTCATTTTCAGTCACGTTCTACAAAAAAACAGGAACATTAGTAAATTCTACAATTATTTCATGATTTATTTTTAATGTTTACGCTTCTCTCTAAAACAGAACCTTCAACAGGAGAGATAAAGCAATACCAGTTCTCACCACCGGAGGTCACTTGCACCAGAATGTATATTAGTTTGTTAAAATAAAATAAGTTTGTTATGATGTATTGTGTGAGGTTTAATTACCTTCCCCCATTTTAGCTTCATTTCCATTCCTTATACCGAAATACCACAAAATGGCGGCGGAGGGATTCAAAATGGCGACAGGATCGCGGAATGACGGTGAAGCTTTTTGAGAGATTTTGTTACTTAAACTGTGTGTTTATCTCGTCTTTTATCTTCTTCTTACATTTTCATTCTTGACTCTTCCTTATTTAAAGTTGTAAAAGCAGTTATTTAGCCTACAATCCTCCCGGAATTAGCATTAGCATCACTATAGTTAAACACAGTGTGCTGGACACTGACACACAGCGTGGGGTCCATGAAAGATTCACAGAGTGTTTTTCAGATCAAATTTTAGTGTGGATTCATTTATAAACACAATTTTCCTCAAGAAAAATGTCAAATTATACAATCATTTCTCAGCACAAGGAAAGTCAACTTACCTCTAGCTTGTGATCTGACTAATATATATATATATATATATATATATATATATATATATATATATATATTAGTCATATACAGGGGCGTCGCTAGGGCTAATCTTTCAGGGCTCGAGCCATGAATGATTTTAATCTAGCCCCGAATGAGAAGAGAAGAGAAGAGAAGAGAAGAGAAGAGAAGAGAAGAGAAGAGAAGAGAAGAGAAGCTGTAAAAAAATAAACAATGAAATTAGAGGTGCAAGTATAATATAGATTATTGTATATTATTATTATTATTATTATTATTATTATTATTATTATTATTAATAATATTGGCTATATGATAATATGTTGGCTATATATATATTGCCAAAAGTAGTAACAAAAAAAAAATGGTGACGACAAACAGAAAACAGTAGAAACAAATACATGTTTTTATTTATTTGTGCTATTTGAAGAAATGTAAAAGTTAATGGTGGATATTATAAATCTCCTGTTTCTGTTCAAGTAATGAATCATTTTCAGCAATATTCTAGACCCCTCTGGTTTATTCATATGGCAAAAAACTTGTAACCTTGTCTGCCTTTAAGAAAAAATATTAGAAATAATTGTATGATCCAAACAAAGCAAATTTTTTTTAACAAATTAATATAAATATATACATTTGTCTTACAAGAATGTGCCACTAACTATATCATAAATATCACTATATGTGTTATGTGAGTTTGCTAAGGCCATGCGAATACAGATGTGCAAAACTGAAGACAATGTGCTTACACCAAGGATGGAATTAGAGTATGATAAATATACTATAATATATAATATAGGCAAATATCTGCCTTTTTGTTGTTAAATGAACCATTGTTGTTTTTAGCCTCTTTAAGAGAATGTCCTTTACAGGACCTACAGCTTTATGAAGTACAAACTGCATGACTTTAAAAATCACCAAATTAACAGGAACATTTTTGCAGTTTTGGATTGGATTAAAATGTATAGAATTTGTAAGAGGATGATTTTCATTATGGCAGTAAACTAAAAGATTATTATAGGATTTGACATGATTTGTTATATTAATGCTGTTGAATGCATAAAGGTCCTGAAAGCCGGCAAATAGCATTGAAGCCGCTCTCCATACAGGAACACTGTAGTTACATGTTTTCTGTAGCACTGTGCCGAAATAGCTCAGTTGGGAGAGCGTTAGACTGAAGATCTAAAGGTCCCTGGTTCGATCCCGGGTTTCGGCAGCTGAGGGTGGATGTTTTGATCAGTGGTAAGCTCTGGGTTGTTGATTAGAAGATTGGGTTTCAAGCTCCACTGTTGGGCAATTGAGCAAGGCCTTTAACCCTCTCTTCTCCAGGGGTGTTGTATCATATTTCTCAGTAAATATATTTCTAAAGGTGCTGTTGACATGAAATTTTCACCAGATGTTGGTAACAACCCATGCAAAGAAATCAAACCATAGATGTCCATAAATGAAGTGATGTGTAATAATGTGAAATGACAGAGGGGGAACACTTACTGCAATTTATTTAAAAGCCTTTGTTGGTAAAGACCGCTTCAAGACTCCTCCTGTATGGAGAAACTAGTAGCATGCATTGCTCAGGTGTGATTTTGGCCTGTTCTTCCACACAAATCTTGAAGGTTCCATGGGCCTCTTCTATCAACTCTGACCTTTAGTTCTTTCCATAGATTTTCAATTGGGTGTCATGGTACCGCGCTGAAATTCACCGAGCTCCTGAGAGCGACCCATTCTTTCAGAAATTTTTGTAAAAGCAGTCTGTATTCCTAGGTGCCTGATTTTAACAACAATTCTAATATAGAATAATAGAGAAACACCATTCACACAGTGCGTTTTCACCAAACTTGAAAGCTTTAACTGGTGTGAACATTCACCTCCAGAGTATATTGGATGCACCTATCATCATACACAACTTTCAGGACAAAAGAAAAAAAAAACTGCAGGTCCCAGAACAACCCTGAGAAATACAATACTAATGCAAAATAAAGAAAGACCAGTAACGTGGTCAGTTTTGATCTTTTACTGACATTTTCTCGTGTGGGAAGCGATGTGGTTTTCCAGTCTCTGCTTCCAAGGGCTTGAGGTTCTGCAGCAAGGCACTGCTGACAGTCTGTTTTACCTGCTACTTGGTTCATCACTAAGAACCTTCTCAAATGCCTTTCAACTGCAGCACATTCCTCTATTGACCAGCTTTGTCTGGTAACAGGTTGTTTACCCAGGTAGGGAAAAAAGAATATCTAAACCCATTCTTGAAGAACCACCAAAAATAGGTGTTTAAGGTAAATCCCCACAGATTTGTTCTGTAACAGAGGGACACACATAATTTGGTGTGTAGACTCTATGTACATGTGGCTACACAGGACAAAATAAAAAAATATATATTTTTCATATATATATTTATCATATTTTTATGCTTTAATTGGAAGATAATCTTGTCCAATTTTTCAACGGAGTCTGTAGTGTGAGTGATATTGTAACCATGTTTTATAAACTTGACATATGGCTTATAAGAGAAATGTTTATCTCAATGTACATCCTGCTATTAGCACAATATTTGCTTCTGAAATGTTCTGAAGCATACATATGAAGCAGCAAAATAAATATGTTTAAGTCATTTTTGAATATTCCAGAATTTCCACCCATGACTGAACATTAATAATAATTAAAAAAAAAATTAAAAATTGGGTAGTGACTGTTAGTATTACTAGATTAGACTGAGTCAGATGATTGATTCTGTATTTGTGCCTTTTAGGCATTTTATATCAATGGCCAGTTAGCCACTGATAGTCCCCTGATTTACAGATGGTGGCTAGCTATCACCGACTAGCATCAACCTGACCTGATATCACTCTGAGGAGAAGGGAACAGAGGGGGGTCTTGTAATGGCAGAACAAACACCACATGCTCAAAATCTCTCCAGAAGTCTCTTCATCGCCTCTTCTCCTTCATGCTATCCCAAATGAAAACACACTAACACTCCCCATTGCTCTGTAAGCCTGTTTTTCATCTATTTTCTTATCACTGTAAAAGATAAAAGAATCCTATAGCACTCATCTAGGCTAAACTCTGTACCACTCACTCAATGTAAACTGGCTCCTGAGGTTTGGGGTTTTACATTGGTGTACTGCATGTACGCATCTTAATGATGGACAGGAAAACTGACCATCAATCTGTTTCACTCTTCTAAACTCACCTCTCTTTCTTGATTATTTGGTTTTGCTTTGGGCAGCGGAGGTAACGTCTGCCTGGGCCTCATCTCCTGACCCATGTCCTTCTGGCATACGGACAGCTGGGTACAGAAAATAGTTTACACAAAGATACAAGATAGAAATTTTGGGGACCATTTTATAATAAGGAGTGATCAAAAATAGCAACATTGCTGTTAATTGATAGTTTCCTGATTATTAATAATATTGATAACAATAAAATACATTAATAATTATTACCAATCATCAATAAACTATTACTATTAGTAGCTAACAGCTACTTGCTATTAAGTGCGGCTCCTTAACATAAAGTGTCTTAAAATATGAAATTTTGTATTAAAATATGAAGTACCTTCTAACAGGGGCCTCATCTCCTAATCCCTGTGCTTCTTGCATAACTACAACAGTAGGGAAACCTGCAGACAATAAATGGTACGGACAAATTTCCCATGCAATAGTTAGAATTATTCACGTGCAATACCAGATCGTTTAACCGAAAACCAATTTACAAAACAATCGTAAACACAAACCTTCAATATCTTCTTGTGAATCCTCCATGTCACCAGTCTCTAAAATGGTCATTTATAGAATATGAATCATTTGGAAAACTTTTACAATCAGTATACCAAAGTACTACATTAACCCTAAGAACACTTTACCATCTGTTAAACATGGTGGTGTTAGCATCATGCTATGGAGAAGTTAAAATTGCCAAGAAGATCAAATTACCAACTGCAATAATGCTAGAAGCTGTTCAATGGCTACCAAAAGCGCCTGGTCAAGGTAAAGATTGCTAAAGGGACATTTAACCATATTCATAATCAATGTGGGTAATTCTGATCACATGTTCATTTCAGAAAACGCAAAATAAGTTAAAAACCTGTGCACCAAATTCTTGTTTTTATTTCTATTAAAGATGCTGTGCAAAGGTTTTGGGTAGGTGTGCTAAAATACTGCCAAAAAACTGAATACTTTCAAAAATAGAAGTATTATTAGTTTTATCAATTAACAAAATAGTAAGTAAATGACCAGAAGAAAAAATAATTAATTAAATTAATTAATATTTGGTGTGACCAGCCTTTGTCTGTAATGCAGCATCAATTCTTCTAGGTACATTTGCACACAGTTTTTGAAGGAACTCAGGAGGTAGATTGTTCCAAACACCTTGGAGAACTAATCACAGATCTTCTGTGTATTCAGGCTGCCTGAATTCTTCTGTCTCTCCATGTAATCCCAGACAGACACAATGATGCTGAGATCAAGGCTTTGTGGGGGCCAAACCATCACTTCCAGGACTCCTTGGTCATCTCTATGCTGAAGATAGTTCTTAATGACATTGGCTCCCGATTTATCCTGCAACAGGACAACATCCCCAAACATTCAGCCAAACATTCTGCCTGTATTTCTCAGCATTGGGGATGCCATTATTCCTGACCAAATCTCCAACTCCATTTGCAGAAATGCAGCTCCAAGCTTGCAAGGGACCTCCACAGCCAAATATTTCAAATTATGCCTCGTCAGTCTAGAGACCTGCTGAAATTCATTTCCTATGTTTTTGTGTATAAGTGTTGAGTTGCTTAGCCTTGTTTCCATGTCGGAGGTATGGCTTTTTGGCTGCAATTCTTCAATGAAGACCACTTCTGACCTGACTTCTCTGGAGAGCAGATGGGTGTACCTCCCACTGGTTTCCCCAGTTCTTTGCTGATGGCACTTCTGGACATCTTCTGATGTCGAGGGGAAGTAAGGTTGATGTGTCATTTGCCACATTAAATTTCCTTGGCCGGCCCCTGCGTCTGTGGTCAATATCACCCGTTCTTTGTGCTTCTTAAGAATAGCTTGAACAGCACATCTTGAAACCCCAGTCTGCTGATATACCTTGCTGATATCACTACTGCAGTAGAACTACCTTATGTCTTGTTGCTGTGCTTGATCTTGCCATGATGTATGACCTGTGACATAAAACTGTCATCCACAACCTCACCTTAATAGCAGAGGTAAATGTTCCTCACCCAATTTTTAGCTCCTACACAGCTGTTTCTGTTTCAGTTAATGACTGGGTTTCAACCTACATATGAAATTGGTGATCATTAGCAGCTGCTTGGTAACTTTGTACAAATGGTTGTTTCTCATGTGTTGTTTGCTGAGTCCCAGGCTTTGGGTGCTGTGTTGTTACTCACTGTTTTCTGTTTCTGGTTCAGCATTTTGTTCTGTTTGCCCTAATATTTTCCAGTGTCTGTTAATTTGCTATTTTATAATAAACCCCTGTCTTGATGATTATTAGATGCACACGTTTGTGAAACAGATCTTGAGCTTCAGCTTTTTGTCATTTGCAGGGATTCCCTTATCAAACCACCATAGAGGATTGTTTCACTGGCATACAGGTAAGGGATTATTTGTTGTGGTGTCACAAAACTCTTGTTAATTGCAGTGACTAATTGTGTTCACTTTAATTTGTTCTCGTAAGGCTGAATCAGGGAGGGTTACCGAATTCTCCTGTAACTGAGTGGAGAAATACAATTTTCAAAAAATACTCCGTGTTATGACAAAGGTCTTTAATTTTTTTTATTTATTTATTTATTTATTTATTTATTTATTTAGGTTTTGTGCCCCATTGCTGTTGTGGCTTGTTTGTATCCTTATATGTTATTGTTGTTAAGCCTCCTGCTGTTGTGTTTGTATTTGTTCTTGATTTAATAAATAATAATAATTTAAAAAACCGAATAATTTCTGTTTCCGGTATAGACCGCATCGCCGAACGTCATGTTTCCCGTACTAAACCCATAGATTGTTGCGCATGCGCAGTCAATACCAAATAAACGAATCACTCTCTGAGACGACTCGTTGTTCCTGAGTCATATTAAGGATTCATTTAAAATTAACAAATCGCCCTCTGAGACGACTCGTTGTTCCCGAGTCATATTAAGGATTCGTTTCCAAATGAACGAATCACTCTCTGAGACGACTCGTTGTTCCCGAGTCAGATTAAGGATTCGTTTCCAAATGAACGAATCGCCCTCTGAGTCGACTCGTTGTTCCTGAGCCATATTAAGGATTCGTTTCCAAATGAATGAATCACTCTCTGAGACGACTCGTTGTTCCCGAGTCGTATTAAGGATTCATTTTCAAATGAACGATTCGTTCATGAACGACACATCACGTGTTTCAGACGTCCATCAAACTTCAAAATGTGAACTCCAGAACTCCTGAGGTAAATAAAAACATCCAGTTTGACCCTGATACTACAAAGCTCCGATTTTTGCTGTACTTTGTAATATGCGTTTATGGCAAATGTGTATGAAGACATGAAGATTTGGCTGTCAAACTTAATGATGCTAGTGAATTTCAGGGTGTTAAACATGATCCCAGTCTCCTGAAGCATGTGTATGAATGGAAACTGTGCGTCTCACAGTGAATGCAGTAAAACCAGAAGCTCATTGAAAAAGCTCAAGCTCTAACTAACCCAGTAAAGACAAAGCAGTGTTGTATAAAGTACCCAAAAGCCACACTCGAGTAAAAGTACAGGTATTTTGTTAAAAAATGACTCAAGTAAAAGTTAGTCACCCATTATAATTCTACTTGAGTAAAAGTCTTAAAGTATCTGAAACAAACTATACTTAAGTATCAAAAGTAGTATTTTCATGAATGTACTCAAGTATGGGAAGTAAAAGTAGAAGTAAATGACATTAATAAAAAAGCAAGACTAATAATTTGGAGAATTATGAATTTTATTCTGTAGTGCTTTCTTTCTTAAACTTCTCAATACATGCGCCACCTAAAAAATAAAACTTGCATGAGAGAAAGAAAAGGAACTTAGTGAACTGTATTTTAAGAAGAGGAACTTGGTGAACTGCATTTTAATGAACTGTAAAGTATCAGTGTTTTCATACATGTGCCCTTGTAACTTGGACCCAACACTGCCTGTGACATTTAGAAATTATAATCATATTTGGCAAATTCAATATCCAGTTTTTCTTGTCTTTGCATTGTGTCCATCTGTTAAACCCCTCCCTCTTACTCCTAAACCCATTCAGTCCTCTGTTTCATTTCTTCCCCACATTAACAATGCAGTCCTTATTTGAAGCTGAAAAACTTCCTGTTTAACCTCAAAAGAAGTTGGTTTTCAAATTTGTGAGAATCCAGCCTCGCTCTCCTTGGTCTGAAGACAAGTCCTGCACAGCTAAATAACCTTTCACAGGCTGCTGAGGCAGGCAGAGGTGTGTTCAGCTTCACAGATAGCTTGCAGACAGCTGGGAAGGATTTCAGCAAGTCTGTGTGGTCTGCTACGCAGGACAAGTACCCATCCAGTTCTTTGGAGCTGTCTTGTGTTTGCAGGGCAGAGAAGTCGTCATCTTCATCAGATGAGCTGGACCTGGTTGCATCACCTAGGGTTGGTTCTTCCATGTGGCCAAAACGATTTTCTATTCCCACCAGTAGGGCATCCATCAGAGGCTTGTAGTACTTCAGTGGTAACTTGACACGTTCAAGTTTGGTGGTCAGCAGGTTGATTGTTGGCAGCAGCCAACCCATGTGAACATTTGTTCTGCTTGCAAGATGTTGGTTGCTTGGGAAATGGGAGTCATGACAGCAGTATACTCTGTGAGAAATGCAATTTCAGCCGGATTGAACCTGTGATAAAAACAAAATGTATGCTTTTATAAAAATAAAACCGTTTCATGCAACTCATCATAAGACAAGGTGAAAGAAAGTATGCCCAAGAAAGAGTAGTCAAGTGCATAGTGAAATAAGAAAACGTACAAAATTCTTACTTACATTGGAACAGTTAAGTCTGTGCACATGACTCTGATGGCTGCCTCTCCCTTGTCTCGAATGATCCTTAGCAGTCTTTCCACTGCCAGAAACAAGGAGTTCCACCTTGTGGTATTTGGGCGCAGCAGCAGAATGGAGCAAATGTCTTCCACTATTTCGGCTGTAAGTGTGGATCTTCCACATTTGTTCCATAGTGCATTACACTTGCCAAATGTTGAATGGTACAGTTTCTTGTAGCCCTCATTGGATGTTGCTTTTATTGCATCAACAGTACCTATGAGGTTGAGCAAGTGACAAGCACAGCGCTGGTGCTTTGGGAGCTGGTACTCAAAGCCATCATCCTCATTCAGAAGCTCTGAAAGTCCACATCTTCACCCACCTCTTGATCCTCTTCTTCGTCTCCTGTATCACCATCACCACTGACTCCACTGTTCTCATCTTCCCCAAACACCTGGAAAGCTTTAAGGAAGTTTGCACCATTATCTGTTGTTGTTCTGACAATCTTCCCCCAAATTTCAAACTCAGAGTGAATGTCGTTTAGGGCGCTTGCCAACACATCAAATGTGTGTGAACCTCTAAGTTGTCTGCAGGCTTGGGCAGCTGAGCATCTTTTCAAACTCTCAGGATCTATCCAGTGGGCAGTAACTCCAATAAAGCTACGCCTTCTTGCAGTCTAGCAGTCGGTGGTTGTGGCGATATGGTCAACTACTTTCATGGTTTCAATCACCATCCTCTTCATTTCCTTAGAAGCATCCTCAATCATGGAACACAGGGTTGGCCTCCATAAAATGTTTGCATTAGGCTAGAGTTCCTTCACAAACTCTCTAAATGATTCTGGCTCTACAACAGAGAATGGCTGGAGCCCAAAGACCGCTTACTTCACCACAGCTTTGTCAATGGACTTCAATGCACCAGGCATGGCCCTGGTGTTTACTAATGTGGTCTGCCTGCAGGTGGGGGGAGTCATAAGGGTCCTTCTTCTCTTTGCTGATGTTAGCTCTTCATATTTTTTTAGGTGGTGTGCATGCTTTCTCTGAAACAATGACAAAGGCATTTTTAAGCATAAAAAACTTAGCACCTAGTTTTTAAAAGTTATTCTATAACAGTCAATTGCCATTTTTATTTGTGCAGACATGATGACCAACCAGCCCCTTCCCAATTCCAAAGCCAGTTATTGGTGTTCAAATAAGTTTTCAATGCATTAAGTTGTGCAACACATTTCCTTTACTGAGATTAACAATATCCATTCAAGTCTCATATACTGATCAGTGAATTCAGATTTTTTTACTCATCATCCTAAATGTGTGTAAAGTTAACAGGTATGTACACTCTACCTTGGGAATATCAATGTCATTATGTTCAAATCAAAACGTTACCCAACTTGTGTTAGGGCACATGATTCATGTAACTCAACCTTATTTAAAAATTTACTGAAAGATGTTTTAGAGAAAAGCTCAACTATACAAATGCATCGACAATGGTTTGGGCTGTCTGTGACAGAAAAACAGAAACCACAACTATCCAGTGACGATTTAACTCACGCCATGTTACATACCACACTAGCCAAATGACAAGTGATGTCGGCTTTGTGTAACGGTAATATAACAAATATAGCTAAAGACAATGTTAGCTAACATCAACCAACCTATACAGCATGGCTAGGCAGACACAGACACATTAGCTAATAAGTACTAAATACAGCATATTAACCACATAACTTATTTTATAAGTTAAAACTGTTTTGGCTAAACTAAAACTGTCTTAACTTACCTCAACGTGTTTCTTCAGGTTTGACGGTGAGTTTTTGAATGCCAGTATTTTGGTTTCTTTCGGCACACATAAGAGGCACTTCATTCGGTATGAAGAATCCTTCACGCCAACAAAGGGAAACATGTCTTGTAGGTATGGCCATGGATGATCCTCCTCCAAGTTATTTGATAGCGGAGGCGTTGGAGAAGCAGTACTGAGTGCTGGGGCAGTGTCACTACTGCTACATGATGTTGTGGCTGCCATGCTGCAGCTATGCGCTCATGACCTGCTTGTATCAGACATGCCAAGAGTAAAGTCATCACTGACCACAAACGTCCTTTACAACAAATTTGGACGCAGGTGTTTTTTGGAGTAAGTAACGAAAATGCTGAACAGATAATGTATCGGAGTAAAAGGATAGAATTTGTTTCAAAAGAGTAGTGAAGTAAAAGTTGACAGAAATGGAAAAACTCAAGTAAAGTACAAAAACTCTCAAAAAATACTTAAGTACTGTAACGAAGTAATTGTACTTCATTACATTAGACCACTGACAAAGTACATGTGTCCTGAGGATTTTACCTTGTACTGCACACTTACATATACGGGGACCTGATGATAAATATGAAACAGAATGGTTTAGAAAGTTAGATAAGCCAGAGATGTTGATGTTAAAAAGGTTGTTTTGGGATGAACACCGTTATGCAGTAGAAGTTGGATTAACTCGAGTAAATAAAAGGCCTGGTCCACAAGTTCTCATACCTATCTTAGGAAGATCAGAGCAGCAGGTGAGCCTGAAGAATGGAGGTTTGTCCAAGACTTACAAGCTGTCAGTGATGCAGTAGCGCAAAGAGCCAAAAATGTTCCTAACCCCTACACTATCTTGTCTCAGCTAACACCTGAGAGTAAATGGTTTTCAGTTGTGGATTTGGCCAACGCATTCTTTAGCGTATCTGTTCAGCCTGACAATCAATTTTTGGTTTGCGTTCTCATTTAATGGCAAGTCATACACCATTCAGTGCCTCTGCCAAGTCTACTGTGAATATCCAACGATTTACAATGAAGCCCTTAGAAACAGCTTAGAGTCTCTCACTTTAACTAAGGACTCAGTTCTCCTTCAATATGTGGAAGATTGTCTCATAGCAGCCCCTACGAAAGAACATGGTGAAATCGACACAATCGCACTACTGTGACCTCGCTAAAGAGGGACACAAGGCTAACCTATCCAAACTGCAGTTTGTACAGCAAGAAGTGAAGTTCCTAGGACATTTAATCTCAGCAGATGGCAAAAGATACTAGTAACTAGGAAACTAGTAGAGTTGAAGCCATCCAAAACATTCCAGAACCAATCACAGAGAAACAATTGCTGTCTTTTCTTGGAATGTGCTCATATTGCAGGATGTTCATCCTAGATTATGCAATCCTCGAGGCTATAGCTCATGGGAAGGGCTTACTAGCCCACAGTGCACTTAGTTGGACCCCAGAAGCAGAACAGGCATTTGAAAAACTTAAAAGAGCTTTGCAAAACACACCAACACTGGGAATCCCCAGATCATGCGGAGGGCCCATTCAGACCACCCAATACAGGTACAGGATGGATGTGAAGATGAAATGTTGATTTACTGTGCAAACCTGTCCTCTGCTCTGTCTGTAGTACATAAACAGGTAAAAGAGGCCCTTCCAGAGCCCAAGCAGACTGACCTGCATGATTTGAAACCAAGAGATTGGGTCATGGTGAAGGATTTCAGGAGAAAGAGCTGGAAAGCAAAGAGGTGGCTGGGACCGTTCCAGATTCTACTGACAACACAGACTGCTGTAAAGGTCATCAAGAGAGCCACATGGATTCACACCAGCCTCTGCAAACGAGTACCAGAGCCTAAATAAGACCACAATAAACGGTTATAATGATACCCAAGCAGTGTCTTGCAGCCTCGTGAGGTGGGACGAGTGCGTATAGGGCGTGCCTGCACTCTGAGAACAACAATCGTCAAGAAAGGCGACAGTTCACTGCATTATTGTTTCCCACAACAATGAGGACGACATGGATGACTGAAGAAATGGTGAACATCTTTGAACTGACATCGATCTAAAGTGACTTATTCAAAGCATCACCTAATCCTAAAAGGCTAAAAACCTAGTAGTAGACTGCTTATCACTGTAGGTACTCTCCCATCTGTAATTTCATCTTTAGTCTTAAAGGGCAAGTGTCCACAGACTAAGTAGAATAGCAGGACATCCCAGATACTGTCCTTCACGTGTCCACTCGGGAGGACAATAAACTGGAGTGCCTCCATAAAGATCAGCAACCTTCATGAAAATGATTCTCTAAGGTTCTCTCACATATGTATAGTAAAATTACCTGTAAAAGTCATGTAGGGCCTTCAACAATTCCCCACAGGCAAAGTCGATCAACTTCACCACCAGAGTGTCAGTGTTGATCCGGAGGTTCCCAGGCTTGATGTCTCGGTGAAGAACTCCATGGTCACAGCAGTGATGAGCCGCCTGAACCACCTGATGCATGATGTCTCACATACAGTAGACCATTGTTCCGCCTACAAAACTCACTCAGGTCCATGCAGGGACTGGTTCGCTCCAGAACCAAGACAACCCAACTGGAAATGTCAAACCATTCCAGCAGCTCCACCACGTTCTTACAGCGAGGCAGTTTGGACACCATCTTCATCAAGGCTACCTCTAGAGGCAGGGGGCGCATCTCACCGGGCTAAAATGATAGATCATGGCACAAAGACATGGTCACTATGGGTTTAGAGTGAAATATGGTCTCTGGTGATTCCTGAAAATCCCAAGAGAACATAATACTCGCAACAGGTAAGACGCATGCGAACAAATCTCTGATCTAAAGTCAGTCTTTGACCTTCAACCAATCCAGAAGCCAGTAGACTTTTAGAAAAAAACTGCACACAGAATACCACATTGGTGTTAGTTTTGTTTTAAAAACAAAAGTCATTTTAAAGAGATTTCAAAGGTGGTACAGAGATTTCTATTAAAAAATTACTTTTTAATACATAATTATAATTAATACAGATTAACAAAATATGAAAAAAGGTCATACTTTTGTTACCAGATACATTTAGAATATTTTTCTTTTTACTATTTATAATGTTGCAACAAATTTGACCTATTTAATTGATCTATTATGAATTATTTTGTACATTATTGATATTTAATACGTCTCTGGTTTATAATTTTCCTGAGGGTTTTTTTTTTTTTGAGCTTATTTTCTCCTAAAATTCTACCACTTTCTTTTCTCACAGAATTTTAACCATTCTGTTCATCTTTCATAGAATTAACAGTCTGAAATACTGAGATGACTTTAGGGAATAGTCTTATTTTATCAGGGAATTTTTATTTGTTTTTATTTTTATTTTTTATTAGTTTTTGTCCTGACCACAGGAGGAGTATCACTAGGGGAGCAACTGCAACATGCAGTTAGGTATAAAAAATAAACTAGGATATAAATCAGTCCATATTTCCTTATTTTAAACTTTTTCATTTAAGTAATTTTTCATACATACATTATCACAGTGATCTCTGTTAAAGAACTCATTGAGATCAAATACAATCTATGTAATGTACACTATTATTGTGTGCCTTTTAATTCATTAGAATTAGGTATATTCTTAAGGTATAACCAGGACTTCCTGAAGTTCCACGGTAAGCCACTCGTGTCTGATGATGTCGTCCGATAGCGAGGGTCTTTTTGCAGGCACCACAATATCAGCTTACAGCATTCTGTGTGTGCAGTGACCAAAAAAAAAAAAAAAACCATGATGGTCAAAACCATTTTGTTGTCCAAGTTTTACAGCTTTATTATCCAGGTGTAAATGTGATGCTTCTTCATTATCTCACCTGGAGACAGAGCACGATCTGTAGGTACGCTCCCATCTGTAATTTCATCCGTGGTCTTAAAGGGCAAGTGTCCACAGACCAAGTAGAATAGGTGAACACCCAGACTCCAGACAGCAGCAGGACATCCCAGATACTGTCCATCACGTGTCCACTCGGGAGGAAAATAAACTGGAGGTTCTATCACATATGTATAGCAAAATTACCTGTAAAAGTCTTGTAGGGCCTTCAACAAGTCCCCACAGCCAAAGTCGATCAACTTCACCACCAGTGTGTCAGTGTTGATCCGGAGGTTCCCAGGCTTGATGTCGCAGTGAAGAACTCCACGGTCACAGCATTGACGAGCCACCTGAATCACCTGATGCATGATGTTTTGAACCAGTGGTTCAGACAATAGACCAGTGTTCCGCCTACAAAACTCACTCAGGTCCATGCAGGGACTGGGTCGCTCCAGAACCAAGATGACCCAACTGGACATCTCGAACCATTCCAGCAGCTCCACCACGTTCTTACAACAAGACGGCTTGGACACCATCTTCATCAAGGCTACCTCTAGAGGTAGGGGGCCCATCTCACTGGGCTAAAATGACAGCACAGTCATGGCACAAAGATATGGTCAGCATGGGCTTAGAGCTAAATATCTAAACCACGGTAAGCATGACAAGTTGGCTCTGCCACCGCACCTCCTGCTGTATCCAAACCCACTGAGATGCCTTTTCTGCCTGTTCTGTGACCTTGCCTACCAGCTGTTTCCTGGCCATCCCTTCAATCCCCAGCAGCCCAAGGGTTCTCCAGAGTGACTGCCCCGCAAACCCTCTGCAGCCGACCTCTGCTAGTAAAGTCCGGCCTTCCATCCATTTTGCTGGCTCTCGAGGATAAGGCCTTGATATTTCTTAAGCTTGCGCTCATGAGCCTCCTCCATCCTTTCTTCCCAGGGTACCTTTAACTCCATGAGCACCACCTGCTTGGTGCCTCAGCTATTTTAGAAGAAGAAACTGTGTGAAGATCGCCGAGAGAGCCACTGCAAACGACTTCCAGAGCCTAAGCGAGATAAGACGGCAATGACGATTCTCAAGCAGTGTCTTGAAGCCTTGTGAGGTGGGACGAGTGCGTCTAGGGCGTGCCCGCACTCTGAGCACCAACAATCGTCAAGAAAGGCGATAGTTCACTGCATAGGTAGTCAGTTCATGAATGCTGAAGAAATTCGAGCATTATTGTTTCCCAAGAGGACGACACGGATGACCCTTTCCCGGAGTGGCCCAGACTATGATCCACATTTGACTGAAGGAATGGCAAACAGCGTTGAACTGACATCAATCTCACTGGTTTTAGTTATTACCAGCCATTAGAATGGTTCTTTATTCATGCACAGCTTACAGGCCTACATAAGCATCATATCTCTTCAGCTTTTCATCACTCTGTGATGTCTGCCTATACTGTGCTTCTTCTAATGTTTGTATATTGTATATGAATTTTGCTTCAGATTTTACATCCAGTTCGTTTGCACCCTCATACTGTCCTATGAGTCTCATATCTTACTGTTGTCATCTCTGCGGCCTGTTACGACCTTCTCTTCTATGCTCAAGGCACACTCTGTTCCTATCTCCCTATCTAGTTAGTGAGGACATACATGCATACCTTTCTGACCTGTTTTCCTTTCTCAAATTTGCTAGAAACATGGACATTAGATGTGGTCATCATATATACTTTTTTTTTAACCACTTCTTCTTATATAGTTAACTTTTGCCAAAGCTGAAAGCTCGTAATTTATATTGCTTAAGTACAAATTAAGATAAGTGAGATTAATATATGTAAATCAAAATAAGTAAAGATTTAAATGAATATAGTCTTAGATTTGATTTAGCTCAAATGAGTAAATTAAAGAATGAAAAATTATCTTTTGATTTCATGATTAAAGTAGATTAGAATTAGATTTCTAAAATTTCATCACCATCCATTTTGTGACCTACTGAACCAGTGTTAATGTATTCAGTGGTAGAGACTCAGCACTATTGTACGTCGCTCTGGATAAGAACTTCTATCGTCTGTTTTTCCAGATTATAATTAATACCATTTTATTTACCTCCTTTTAAAATTGTTAATGTGAACATAGTGCAGAGTAAATAAAACGAGACAAACCTTCCGCAGGCCACAGACTGTGCAGTATCACCAAAAACGTCTGAAACGCTTCCAGTAATGGATGACAGGGAAGCGGCTAAAAATTTGCAATCACTAATACTGCGTAGATCAAAAACTCAGAACAAAGCCTCCTGATAGACTTAAGCATTACATAAGCATTTGAGTTAAATATATAAATGTATGGGGAAATGTAATCTGTTGCTTATTACTGCACAATGTAAACAATTCTTGAGGCTGTAAGTTGTATAAAGTGTTATCATTAGTACAGTGCCTGCTGTATAATGATCTAATTTAACCTATGAGTTTACATCATTCGTTGGAATCGTTTGTTCTTCACATCTAAAGGAAAGGAGGGGATGTAGTGATCGAATGTATATTCGAACTGGTAGTGGACTTTAGAAAATCCAGAACCCCAGCCTCTCCTTTGTCTGTCCTTGGAGAGTAAGTTGAGTATTACAAATACCTGGGAGTCCATATTAACAACAAACTGGACTGGACACTAAACTCAACAGTGCTCTACAAAAAAGGACAGAGTAGGTTGTATTTTCTGCGGAGGCTCAGGTTCTTCAACGTCTGCAACACCATTTTGCGGATGTTCTACTAGTCTGTGGTGTCTGGTGTCATTTTCTATGCAGCAGTCTGTTGGGGAAGTAACATGAAGGTGGCAGAGAGAAATAAACTGGACAGACTAATCAGGAGGGCTGGCTCTGTACTTGGCATGGAGCTGGACCCCGTTCATGTTGTTGTTGAGAGAAGAATGCTGTCAAAACCCTTCTCATCCTCTACACCGTGTGCTGGTTGATCAGAAGAGCACATTCAGCCAGAGACTGACCACTGCCAAGTGTAGCACAGAGCCCTTTAGGAGATCTTTCATCCCTGTGGCAATTAAACTGTACAATTCCTCCCTTTAAGTGTTGGGACATTTTCATGTGCAATTTCATGCACAATAAATAATAATGGGTGCTATAGTAATTATATACCTTTCATGCACATTACAATTTCACCATTTTCTATATTGTACAATACAACTTTTCCATTATCACCTGTTAAAATTATCACCAATTTACAATCCTTGTGTGCAATATTACAGTAGATCATTATATATTAATATTATATATATTGTATATATTTCTTTCTTTCTCTTATATTTTTATTTTTATTTTTATTAGAGCAACTGTAACATGGCAAAGGAATTTCCCCCTATGTGTTTATGCCAGTACTAAAACTAACCGCTAGGTGTCAGTAGTGTTACACATGACAATATGTACACTTTAAGCATTGGCACAAAGCAGCTTTAAAGAAATCCAGATGTTGATTTATATTTAAATCCTTAGGAACAAAATCCAGAAGCAAGCACGGAAAGGTAATATGACATTTGGAAGACTCAAAATCCTCTTTTTGAAGTTAAGTTCTTTTTATTTTTCATATACATTACTGCACAGTGAAATTCTTTCTTTGCATATCCCATCCTTGTGGGTTGGGCTCAGAGAGCCAGGTTAGCCATGATACAGCACCCCTGGAGCAGGGGGAGGTTTGGGGCCATGCTCAAGGGCCCAGCAGTGGTAGCTTGAACCCTGATCTTCCGGTCAGCAACCTAGACCCTTAACCACTTGAGCTACCACTGCCCCCAACTGTATACTGTCAAGTGCTGAATGTGATGAATGGATGTTTAGTATACCCATCATAGTTGCTATGATCCCATGAATCCAGGTGACATTAACATTTAAAATGTTTTTTATGATAATACATTGCTGAAATCTACTATAAGGAAAGACATGCTGTTGGAATAACCCCATATCATGAGGTGGGTCATTTGACTAGGAATGACCAGGCACCTGCACTCATCCTGCTTCAACCCAATTTAAATGGAAAGCAAATGGAGTCACTTTTATGAAATCAGACATCAGCCTGCAGCCTACACAACATTTTAGTCTCGAGTTGGACCACATCCTGTCCATCCTCAAGGTCAGAATTTCATGTCTTAACTAAAACAGATACATAGTTTTAATGGAATATCACATTTTCTCAGAAACAACAGGTAACAAAGGCAAATTGTAGGGAAATGAAAAACAGACAAACTTTGCCTATGAATAATAGTCAAGCCCGTGGAGAACCACTCTGAGTTCACACAAAGCTGTACAGGGACCTTATTTGGGATCACACACACAAGATAAGATAATAACCTCGCCCTTGGGTTGTTATCATTTTCATGATTAGAGGTTGTGGAAAAACTCCCACACTCAGAGTACCCAAGTGTTGTTTATTTTATTATTTAATACCTTATTACCTGTGCTTGTGGATACTGCTGGAAATTGTAAATTTCCCACTGAGAAGAGTAATCTATCTATCTATCTATCTATCTATCTATCTATCTATCTATCTATCTATCTATCTATCTATCTATCTATCTATCTATCTATCTGTCTGTCTGTCTCTCTATCTATCTATCTATCTGTCTGTCTCTCTATCTTTTTATCTATCTTTCTGTCTGTCTGTCTGCCTATCTATCTATCTATCTATCTATCTATCTATCTATCTATCTATCTATCTATCTATCTATCTATCTCTTTTTGTCTGTCTGTCTGTCTGTCTCTCTATCTTTTTACCTGTCTGTCTGCCTGCCTGTCTGTCTGTCTGTCTCTCTATCTTTTTATCTATCTATCTATCTATCTATCTATCTATCTATCTATCTATCTATCTATCTGTCTGTCTGTCTGTCTGTCTGTCTGTCTGTCTTTTTATCTATCTTTCTGTCTGTCTATCTGTCTGCCTATCTATCTATCTCTGTCTCTGTCTGCCTGTCTCTCTGTCTGTCTGTCTGTCTGTCTGTCTGTCTATCTCTGTCTGTCTGTCTCTCTATCTTTTTACCTATCTGTCTGCCTGTCTGTCTGTCTGTCTGTCTCTCTATCTTTTTATCTGTCTGTCTGCCTATCTATCTGTCTGCCTATCTATCTATCTATCTGTCTGTCTGTCTGTCTGTCTGCCTATCTGTCTGTCTATCTTTTTGTCTGTCTGTCTGTCTCTGTTTATCTATCTATCTATCTATCTATCTATCTATCTATCTATCTATCTATCTATCTATCTATCTATCTATCTGTCTGCCTATCTATCTGTCTGTCTGTCTGTCTGTCTATCTGTCTATCTTTTTGTCTGTCTGTCTGTCTCTGTCTATCTATCTATCTATCTATCTATCTATCTATCTATCTATGTATCTATCTATCTGTCTGCCTATCTATCTATCTATCTATCTATCTATCTGTCTGCCTATCTATCTATCTATCTATCTATCTATCTATCTATCTATCTATCTATCTATCTATCTATCTATCTATCTATCTATCTATCTATCTGTCTGTCTGTCTATCTGTCTATCTTTTTGTCTGTCTGTCTGTCTCTGTCTATCTATCTATCTATCTATCTATCTATCTATCTATCTATCTATCTGTCTATCTATCTGTCTATCTGTCTGTCTGTCTGTCTATCTGTCTATCTTTTTGTCTGTCTGTCTGTCTCTGTCTATCTATCTATCTATCTATCTATCTATCTATCTATCTATCTATCTATCTAGTGAAAAATCGAACAGCTGATATACTGTTTATTATACAGTGTTGTAGAATTAGTTCCTTCCTCGATATCTATGTTTTAAAGTACAGTAGCTCTAACCTAAGGTCTTACTGATGAACACTAAATATGTGGCTAAGATATTATCCGTATCCATAACGACACTGAAGCGGAATAGAAAGGATTAAATTATAGCTCTAAAAAGAGAAAGTAATAGATTTATGTCAGGGCTGAGAAAGATTTTCAGCAACACAAAGACACATATGTTTATTCTACTGGTGATGTGTTAAGGATTCGTTCATGTGGAACGACTCCTTAATATGACTCGGTAACGACGAGTCGTCTCGGAGAGCGATTCGTTCGTTTTGGTACCCACTGCGCATGCGCAACACCCTATAGGTCGTTTGGGGGAGTTCTGTTCTTGTTCCTCTCAGTCTCGTTTTATTGTGCAATATTAAATAATGGTAAAATATTCCATATTTAAAAATATAAATGAATTAATTTGCCTTTTCGCTGCCTTTGACTGTCTGTAAACAAATATTACTTACTAAAATAAACTGAGCCTACAAACACAAAGTACCTACTGTTTGTTCATTTTGACCCCAGTTGTGATTTTGCTGCTATAATTGATTTTTCTTTGCAGACTGGACATATTGGTCTAACATTTGTGTAAAAAAGATTTGTCATAAAGGACACAGCTGCATAAGATAAAAGCAAATAACAGTATGGATTTAAATAATTAATATTAGTAATTAATATTAGCTAAACCCAACTTCAGCTTAAATAAAACAGGTGAGTTAAAATGATCTACATACAAATGAAGTGTGTGTAATAATGAACTGTTAATTTTTATAGGTTTGTGACCTCTTCTAAAGTCATTATGATGACAAGAAGTCTTCAGAGGATTGTTGCCCAGTATCACAAAAATCTTTGAAACTGTTAAAAAAAAAAAACAACTCGTGGATACCCTGATGTCAGAAATCAGTAGAAGGTTTGGCAGAGTGGAACTCATTGAGAAACTTGGCGATGCTACTTGCTTGGACCTGAGGTGCAAAAAGCATGCCTTTGTCAACCACCAGGCAGCAGAAGAGACAGAAAAGAGGGGTACAGCAGCTGCAGGAGGCATTAACCAAACTCAAAGTTAAGAGGAGATTCTTCCAGATTCTGGTGCAGTGTTTTGGGAAGACTTTGATGAGAGGGTAGCAAGCTTGAGGGCTTCTGCTACCACTTCAAATATATCAGAAGTTATGATGGAGATGCGGGCCTACCTTGCGGAACCACTCTTACCCCGCACGTCAGACCCTCTGGCATGGTGGAGGAAGTGTTCCTCTGTGTACAAATCCTTTCTGACGTGATGAAGGCTAGACTTTTGCATTGTGGCCAAACAGGTTCAGCCTATCCAAGGTCCAGGAGCTTGTTTTTCTGAATGCAAACATGCCTTAAAGCAGCCCCTAAAAATCTAGCCATAGTGTGTTGTTAGCTTTTTTTTTTTTTTTCTTTGAGAAGCCCAGCAATGTTGTGATATATTGTTTTTAGCTTTATATTGCATTTTAAAAGCTATATGTTTTTTGTTATTAGCCTTTTTTAATTTATTTTAATTGATTTAGGGAGAGTATACCCCCTTTCTTATAAAGCTTTCCTGCACAAAATAGCCACTATAGGTTACACAGACAATCTATATTATTATATAACTGCAAATTGAACTCATATTGAATTTATATGGTGATTTACTTTGCTATCTCCATGTGACACATAAAAAATTATAAAGGAGTAAACTCAAAATTGTGCATGAATCCTAAATACATAACACATAACATTTCAATTTTCTATACTGAATCTGAAGATTAGAATCCAGTGTACACAAGTATCTTTGCTTTATTAGATTCGTATTTCCCATCATATGCTGGGAATTATAAACTAATTCTGTATCCAATACTGCTGTCATGTCACGTGACAAAAAGAATGAAAGACTCGGACCCGAAGACTCTGGAGATGAATGAATCATTTCTGTTTCCTGTTTTAGAACTTTTATTCTAAAACAAACGTTTGGGTAAGTAGACATGTCGAGGTAATTGGCTATTAACTGGTAATTGGCTATTAACACGCAACATTGTAATTATATTCTGCCAGAGGTGGACGAAGTACACAACTACTGGTCAAACATTACTCCATTACAAGCAAAAGTTGTAAAGACAGATTTTTACTTAAGTAAAAGTACAGAAGTACTTGTTTTTAAAAGTACTTAAGTATCAAAAGTAAATGTCAACGCATTGCTTTATTATTGCTGCATTGTTGTATGCAATACTTACAGTACCTTTTGTAGCATCCTAGTGAATATACTGACCAGTTTGTAGTATCTGTGGAATTAAGAGCTTTTAGAATGTTACAAAACCTATAGAAATTAAACAACTGAATTGACAAAAAAGACAGGTATAATCATTTTCATTTTTAATTTCACACTCCTACCACCCCCAACAAAAAAGTACAGGTACATCTCAAAAAATTAGAATATCATGAAAATGGTCAATATTTTTTGTCACTCAGTTCAGAAAGTGAAACCCATATATTATATAGATTCATCACACAGAGTGAAATATTTCAAGCCTTTATTTCTTGAAATTGTGATGATTATGGCTTACAGATAAGGAAAACCCAAAATTCTGTGTCTCAGAAAATTAAAATATTACATAAGATCAATAAAAAAAGGATCTTTCAAACAGAAATGTCAGACTTGTATGTTCATTTCTATGCACTCAATACTTGGTTGGGCCTCCTTCTGCATGAATTACTGCATCAATGCGGCGTGGCATGGACTGTAGCACTGTAGCACAGCCTGTAGCACTGCTCAGGTGTAATGGAAGCCCAGGTTGCTTTGATAGCAGCCTTCAGGTCATCTGCATTGTTGGGTCTGGTGTCTCTCATCTTCCTCTTGACAGTACCCCATAGATTCTCTATGGGGTTCAGGTCAGGCAAGTTTGGCCAATCAAGCACAGTAACACCATGGTCATTGAACCAGTTTATGGTACATTTAGCAGTGTGGGCAGGTGCCAAGTCCTGCTGGAAAATGAAATCAGCATCTCCATAAAGCTTGTCAGCAGAAGGAAGCATGAAGTGCTCTAAGATTTCCTGGTAGATGGCTGCATTGACTGTGGACCAACACCAGTAGATGACATGGCAGCCCAAATCATCACTGACTGTGGACACTTCACACTGGACTTCAAGCAACATGGATTCTGTGCCTCTCCACTCTTACTCCAGACTCTGGGACATTGATTTCCAAATGAAATGCAAAACTTACTTTCATCTGAAATGAGGACTTTGGACCACTGAGCAACAGTCCAGTTCTTTTTCTCCACAGCCCAGGTAAGACGCTTCTGACGTTGTCTCTGGTTCAGGAGTGGCTTGACACGAGGAATGCGACATTCGTAGGCCATATATAGGATTCATCTGAAGCTCCCCCAAATTCTTGAATGGATTTTGCCTGACAATCCTCTCAAGGCTGCGGTTATCCCTTTTGCTGGTGCACCTTTTCCTACCACACTTTTTCCTTCCACTCAACTTTCTATGAATATGCTTGGATACAGCAGTCTGTGAACAACCAGCTTCTTTAGCAATGACCTTTTGTGGCTTCCCCTCCTTGTGGAGGGTGTCATTGACTGTCTTCTGGACAACTGTCAAGTCAGCAGTCTTCCCCATGATTGTGTAGCCTACTGACCCAGACTGAGAGACCATTTAAAAGCTCAGGAAACCTTTGCAGGTGTTTTGAGGTAATTAGCTGATTAGGGTGTGACACCATGACTTTCCAATATTGAACTTTTCCACAATATTCTAATTCTCTGAGACACAGAATGTTGGGGTTTTCCTTATCTGTAAGCCATAATCATCACAATTTCAAGAAATAAAGGCTTGAAATATTTCACTCTATGTGCAAATGGGTTTCACTTTCTGAACTGAGTGACAAAAAATATTGACCTTTTTCATTATATGATTATTATTCATTATTATTCTAAATTTTGAGATGTACCTGTACGCATCTATGTGTATCCACTCATGCACATTTCAATCAAATGGTCTGTAAATGAAGACTGGTCAGAAAAAAAAAAATTTAACCTGCTTTAAAACCCAGCTACACAACTGTAGCTGTACAACCACCCAACAGCAACACTGCTTTAACAAAGAGTTATATATATTTCCACAATTCATTTACACCGTTTTAATATGCATTTACACCATTGTCCAGGCTCCTCCCTCCTGTGTGCAATGCGTTGTGGGCAATATTACCCATTAGAGTGTGCATTGTTCTGCACTTTGAATTTCTACCGGAAGTAGTAGACCATCCAGGAATTTTTGGAATACTCTTTTCAGTATACTACGATTTGGAGCATACTAATTCTATTTTTGAATACTATATAGGACACATAGTACGAGAATTTGGACACAGCATACGTTTTTGTGTGTTAACTAACATCATTACCAATGCGTTGGTGGTGTATAATATACAAAGCATATCTTTGTCCATTTTGTCAGCAATTGATCAACTGAGTTCAAAAAATTATGGAAAACCACTGAACTTTACAACATGTGACGCTACAAGAGTGAAAAAAATCATCCTATGATTAATGTAACTACTTTCTACTGAATGACCTTGACAGAAATGTAGTGGAGTAAAAGTAGAGTATTTGTCTTTCAAATGTAGTGAAGTTAAAGTAAAAAGTATCCAGAAAAAATAATACTCAAGTAAAGTACAGATACTCAAAAAGTGTACTTAAGTAGAGTACTCAAGTAAATGTACTTCTTTACTGTCCACCTCTGTATTCTGCTGAAATGACTCGAAATGACTCGTAAGAAAGATCCGACTCACTAAAATGATCCGAACTTCTCATCACTACTAGAAGGCGCGTGCTCGCCTGCCCAGATGCGGTGGAAGGATTCAAGCTAAAAGCCTCAAATACTTGGATGAGGAACGCAGAGAAGAACGCAGCAGCGAACACAGAAGCTCCACAGGTCAGTGTTCAGGTCAGGTATGAGTGAGTTTATTGACCAGTTGAGTGGAATGTTCGATTAAGAAGGTTACTGCAGTAACGCTCGAGCTACAGGCGACACGGAAATAAGTGCTGGGATCCACTGTAGGCACTGATCACTGCGACTGGATCTGCAGGATCGAGCGATCCTTTTCACCAAAAAATAAATAAATTGCGGATACATTTTGAAAAGCAAGTTTTGCAAACGCACATGAGTTCTCTTGTAATGCACAGCTAATTAATCACTCTAGTAGTGAAAGCAATGTTTGTTTAGGTTCAGGTGAAGATAGGTAAGATTTTTTTTTTTTTTGGGGGGGGGGGGGTTCGTGTCGACGTGTTTTCCTTTGCGGTCACGCAGCTCACACGTCTGAGTCGTGATCCGATCCTTCACTCTGAATATCCTAAGCGCGAGGAGCAACGCACGAGCGCCCGTTTCTAGATCTCCCCGAGCGCGCGTGAATTCTGTTCAGCTTCGCAGGTATACAGTGACCCTTGTGTACAGTGCGGTGTGTGTGTGTGTGTGTGTGTGTGTGTGCTGTATCTGAAATTAGAATGCGTAGCGTTTATTCTCGTACTGCTTTCACTTTGCAGAGCGGGTGCATGCAGCAACATGCATTAGAACTACTGCATGGTCCTGGGGTTGTAATCGGTCATCCCACTGATCTGTAGTAGGACTGATAGAAATGTCAGCGTCAGACAACGTTGTTGGTAGTAATTAGGTTCATCTCATCAGTGCAGCATAGTAAATAATCAACAACAAAACAAAGCATGCAAGAAATGCATGCCAAATCTTGCCCAAGCGCGCGTGCAGGTGTTTTTGAATGAATGAGGCGCAGTAGTGAATGGAGTGGATGTGTATCATTGATGATGATAAGAGGTTATTACCATTGCATTATGATTGTAGGTATAGTAGAGTGACATAAAGTAACACATTTTGACATTTACTGCGAAGGTTTCTGCTTGAAGTCTCTTAGTGTACAGGAAAACAAAATTCAGACTGAAATATGAGTGGCCAAAATGGGAAATGAAAACATCTGCCCTTTCTGCTTTAACATTTGCTTTAACATCTGCTTTAACATTAATAATTGACTGTGCACTGACCGGGTGTACAGACACGACCTTCATATGATTGTGAAATGAAATAAAGTGTCATCATTATCATCAGCATTTGTTAAGTGCCCCTGAAAAGAGTGTAATTTTCTTAGGCACCAGTTACTCACGTAGCTAGTACAGAACAATTCTAAGCGAATAAAAAAAAAAGCCACATTAAAGCAATATATACACTGATCTGGCATAACATTATGACCACCTGTCTAATATTGTGTTCGTCTTTTGCTGCTGAAACAGCCCTGACCCGTCCTGCACTGTGTATTCTGACACCTTTCTATCAGAACCAGCATTAACTTCTTCAGCAATTTGAGCAACAGTAGCTCGTCTGTTGGATCGGATCACACGGGTCAGCCTTCTCTCCCCACATGCATCAATGAGCCTTGACTGCCCATGACCCTGTATCCGGTTCACCACTGTTCCTTCCTTGCACTACTTTTGATAGATACTGACCACTGCAGATCGGGAACACCCCACAAGAGCTGCAGTTTTGGAGATCCAGTGGTCTAGCCATCACAATTTGGCCCTTTTGGTCAAACTTGCTCAAATCCTTATGCTTGTCCATTTTTCCTGCTTCTAACACATCAACTTTGAGAACAAAATGTTGACTTGCTGCCTAATATATCCCACCCACTAACAGGTGCCATGATGAGGAGATCATCAGTCTTATTCACTTCACCTGTCAGTGGTCATAATATTATGCCTGATTAGTGTATATATATATATATATATATATATATATATATATATATATATAGCAATGACATATATCCAATAATAATCTCAATCACTATAAATACTTATCACTTTGAAGGCATTGTGACATGTAGTATTGCTTTGCATTGGGTTTCAGTGACTTTTCTTTGTTTTTCCCTTCCTGAAATGAACCATAGAGCTCTGTCTGCTTTTTCCTTAAAAGGCAAAGCACAAGCCATGAAAGTTAACTGCCTGAGCTTCTTCACCACTTCAGATTCATCTTGATGATGTTCTGGACTGTTGCTGTTGCTTCAGTACTTCTCTATTTGCTACTAAATGTGATACTGGAACTTTACCCCTGTGTCTCTACAGTAAATATCACGGCTTTAAACAGGGTGACTGTTGTGTGTTCATGTCATGATGGTTTGCCGTTTTCAGCCATCACTCAGTCACCTTTTCTGGACACTTAGCTTTACAGAAATATATAAACTCTAGAAATGATAAGTGTATCAGAAATACATTTTAAGTTTATCTCTAATGTGCAAGCCAGAGTTGACGCTGGTGAGAAAAACTCCCTGATATGATAAGAGGAAGAAACCTTGAAAGCAACCAAAGTGAAGTTCTACCACTATAATAATAATAATTATAATAATAATATCTTATAGCACATTAAATGAATGCTTCAGGTGTCAAAATATAAGTAAATAAATAATAATAATAATAAAAAAAGAAATAAAGAATAATAAGAAACAAAAAGAAAATAAAAGTGTAAATGATGATACAATAATAATAGTATTAGTAATGACAGTTATAATATAACATTAAAAAAGAACATAGAAAATACCTAAACATTAGTATGAATTTTATTATTAATAAAACAAAAAATATTTATAATTAATAATTTTATTATTAACTAATTATTAATTAAAATAATAGTTTATTATTATTATTATTATTATTATTACTAACTCTAAAAGATTTGTATTTAAATGAATATTTGATGTGAATATCTCATTTCAATATATAAATATTTCTAGATTTTTCTGGCCTAAAGCTGCTTCATGTTTTGGGATTGGGATCAGGAATGTTCTCATCCTGGCCTCTGTAAAGTGAGGGATAATAGAAAGGCTCAGAAGACTTTGAAAACTGATCCTTTATCAGATGGATGTGAAATGCGTAGACAGTACACACCAGGCCTGGCTCGAAAGATAAAAAAATAACCAGTATGTAAAATATCTTATGCAAAGCATGCTGGGATGTTTAGGCCATTTACAGTGTATTCATCAACACTCTGAATGCATGGCTCTTCACACGCCTTTACTGTAAACACAGGAGCTTGTATGTTGGTGATGTTTTTGTAGCCCTGACTTTCTGTTGATGCAGTTCAACACAGTTCAGTTGAGGTAGGTGGAAGTTGGCTAAGCTTCGGCGTTTCTGTCCCTCAGCAGTGTGTTGGCGATTGTTCCTCTATGGCTTAAGAGTGGCTGTTTGTGATTGAATGAACTTTATTGTTGTGTCTTGTGATTGACTTCCTGCTATGAGACTGAAGGAAGTCAGTGGGAGGAGGATGGGGCTGTTATCAGGGAGAGACTCATAAACTCCTGAAGGAATGCAGTGGAGATAAAGCTAATGTCTGGAGTGTATGTGAGTTACTGAGAAAGCAGATGTTCTGCATTAATGTACAGGAATGTCTGAAATATCAAATATCAAATAAGAAATATCTGCCTATCTGCCTGTCTGTCTCTCTGTCTATCTATATATCCATCTGTCTGTCTCTTTGTCTAGCTCTCTGTTTGTCTCTCTGTCTTTTTATCTCTCTGTCTGTCTGTTGTTCAGTCTCTCTGTCTGTTTGTATATCTCTCTGTCTGTCTATCTGTCTGTCTGTCTCTTTGTCTATCTCTCTGTCTCTCTGTCCATTTATCTGTCTGTTTGTCTCGCTGTCTATCTATCTATCTATCTATCTATCTATCTATCTATCTATCTATCTATCTATCTATCTATCTATCTATCTATCTATCTATCTATCTATCTATCTATCTATCTATCTATCTATCTGGCCTGCACTGTGTGTAGTTCTGTCGTCGATCTGCTCATGTTCTTGTTCAGACAGAAGTGTCTCCTTTACCTTGAATGTAATCTAAGGCGTGTTTGGTGTCCAGTTTGCTGCTGTATGTTTTGTACTGGTCTCGTGACGCTCATTCTGCTAACGAGAGCAATAGCTGCCGGTTTAGCGTTGTACCATCTGTAAAAGCGGGTTATTACACATTTTAAAGTAGTATCAGTAAACTGCATCTTTATCATCTCAATAACTACCTGAATAGTATGCTAGCTGCTAGCTTTTATTTTATTTCGTAACCAGTAATTCTACATAACTGAATGTATTTAAGAGACTTAGCAAACTGTGAGGAGAGCGTGTGAAGAATAAGGCATGTAGCTTGCAAAGCTGCTAGCTATGCACTTCCCTTTTTCTGTTAGCTTAATATATTTATATATAACTAACACCAGCAAAACTATTTCAGTTATGTGTGTTAAACAGATCTAAATCAACTAAACCGGTGCTAGCGTCTGTTACCTCACTGTTACACTCAGCCCTCTTTATCTCAACCTGTACTTTATTATTTACCTTCACTTTTGACCCCTGTTTATGACAGTACTATGACTTTAAACAAATTCTTCCCTCCTAAAATTTTTGGGGAGCCTGTGATCGGTCTCCAGAAACACCTATGGATCTTATCTATTCTTCATTTATTACATTCAGCAGTTTGTTCATCACCGCCTTAGCACTCTGTCACCTAGCATCCCAATCTCTGTTCCATAGTCATCTAAAAGGATAGATGCTCCCATTGGCTGGTGCGGTGACATCATGACGCCATATTGGTTGTTGCTAGACTCTGAGAGAAATCTCTTTTATTGATATAAATGATCATCTGCGGTGGCGTTAAACACCATGTTGCCAAAAGTTTTGGGACATCTGCCTTTACATGCACATGAATGTAATATGGAGTTGTCCCACCCTTTGCAGCTACTGGGAAGGCTTTCCACAAGGTTTAGGAGTGTGTTTATGGGAATTTTTTGACCTTTCCTCTAGAAGTGCATTGGTGAGGTCAGGCACTGATGTTGAACGAGAAGGTCTGGCTCACAGTCTCCACTCTAATTCATCCCAAAGGTGTTCTATCGGGTTAAGGTGGTGTCCCAAAACTTTTGGCAATATAGTGTATGTACTACATATTATAATATTAGCTATACCTGATGACTAAATAGGTACAACAGAGCTATCAGGCTATATCATTAAAACGTCATGTTATACGTTTGGATTCTTGCACATTAGCAACAACCCGTACACTGGAAGTAGCCGGTATGTCCAAGTCTATCCATTTAAAGGTCTATTCTCTGTCCACTCTCCTTCCTCTCTCCTAACTTTCTCATTTTGTTTCTCATCTCATTTTCAGTCCTTGGTGTTTTTATTCATCATGATGAAATCACTGTAAAAAAAAAAAAATGCTGAATGACAGAAGTGTGCTAGTATGTGAAGAATGGCTGTGTTACGTAAGCGTCAGTAAACACTCTGTGTGCTACATGGGAAACGGTGTTGCACAATCTGTAACAACACTGGCTCAGCTACAAAAGGATCTGATCTGCTTGTGCGATGGCAATGACTTGCATGACCGCTCCTTCATATGTTTTCTTTTCTACAGGATTGGAAATGACTAAAATGTCTCGACTTGTGTGGTGAAAAGTGACCATATTAAAAATGTCTGAAATCAAATGTGAGCATGTTGTTGCTCCTGAGGATGTTTACATTACAAAACAACGACAAATCCATTCTCTCTTTTTCAGCCCGGAACATTCCAGAGATCGTATCAAGAATAATGCTGTAGTCGACCTCGTTACTCTACAGCACAAACAAGAGGGAGAAGAAGCATCATGGCCCTTTTTAAACTGGACAATGTTGAGGATTTATATGAAATCAGGGAGGTTCTGGGCAGGTAAGGGTTGTGTACGTCATACTTCGGAATACATAAATGTGTATTTCACACCAATATACAATCATGAGCCTGGTATCGAGCTGTAAGACGTGCTATTTATAATGGAATATAATCGGCGTGAGCTGACAGGAAGTCTGTGGTAACTCAAGAAAACCGCTCTTTTTGCAATCTTCCTTATATGGTGGTATTGAGTCTGGCTCATTATACACTTCTGAAACACTTTATTAGGAACGTTTTAGATTTCATCACATTTCTGTACAATTGAAGGTTAAGGGCCCAGTAGTGGCAGACAGGGGATTTGAACTTACAACCTTCCAGTCAGTAAGCCAACACCTTAACCCTTAAGCTACCACATCCTTACACAGTAGAAACACTACACTAATACTAGGAGTCTCCTCTCGCTGTTAAAAAAGCTCTTCATGGCATGGATTTTGGAGACGTTCCTTTGAGATTCTGCTCCATGTTGATGTGCAGGAATTGCAGAAAAGGATCCCAAAGATGATGTTTGGACTGGTTCAACTGGTTTGGTTTGAACTACTGGGTTGAGATCCAGTGACTGGGAAAAACACTGAAGAATGCTGACCTCGCTGTTATGTTCAAACCAGTTTGGTGCATTAACAGCTTGGAAATATCCACTAGAAGATGGTAAAGACGGTTGCGGCCATAAAGCGATGCACATGGCTAGCAGCAATGCTCAAATACACTGTGGCATTCGTATAGCGCTTTTAACAACCGACTCAAAGCAGCCTTACAGAATATAAGAAACACAAAAGAAAAGATTCAAGATTTAACTATTAGATTTATATTTAAATTTATTCGTGGTTGTTCCTAATGAGTAAGCCTGAGGCGACTGTAGCGAGAGGTTATGAGGAACCATTCAAGTGATTTAACAGGCCCAAAGTGTGCCATGAAAACACTCCCCACAGGCAGGTAGGGTCCAGGGATTCATGCTGTTAGAACCAAATTCTGACCCTTCCATCTGTGTGTCTCAGCAAAAGTCCAGATTTATCATTTTTCCAGCCTTCAGCTGTCCTGTATTGGTGAGCCCGTGCCCACTGCAGTGTCAGCTTTCTGTACTTGCCTGACAGAAGTCTCACCCTGAGAATCTATTTTTATCCCATGCTACAGTTATAAACGTACAGACTCTACTTTCTGTAGATAAATCCCTTGTAAGATGCACACAGACTTACCTGCTGCAAAGAAAGAAGAGATCGTGTCAGCGTAGTACTTTTCAGTTAAACAAATATGTATATGACATCACTAATGCAGATAATTACCCTCAAAAGATAATAGGGGGGAAAGAAAGAAAAAGCCACATCACACACAAGAGACCAAATAACTATGTAACTATTCTGGTGCATTATTAATGGAACAAAAGCCCCAGGTTGTGTTTTTGCCCTTTTCCTTTGTATGAGTTATACATAATGTGTAGAACAGGTTTGAGCTGAACTTCGCTTACGCTCTGTTCTTGCTGCCCCAGTGGTCATTTTGGACAGGTGCGTGAGGTGTGTGAGCGGGCTACAACTATCCTGTGGGCAGGGAAGTTTCTGAAGCTGCGGCGTGGCGCGGGAAGCCGCCTGGGTATGGAGAGGGCGAGTGTGGAGAAGGAGGTGGAGATCCTGCAGAGCCTCCAACACCAGAACATCATGGCACTTCATGATGTGTTCGAGAGCAAGGCAGAGGTGGTCCTCATCATAGAGCTGTACGTGTGTGTGTGTACAGTGTGTACAGTAGATTTACAGGTCACTAATCCTAAAGAGATGTCTGGGTTACTTTATGATCAAATTTAAGTACTTACCCCTGCATTGTAAATGGATATGAATACAAATCCCATCTGTAGATCGGATCAGTTTTTCTATTCAGGCTTTTTGTTTGTTGGCGTTTAGAAGGATCTAGATTTAGATTAGGTACAGTATGTAGATCAAAGTTTTTATTATAAAGTAAAGTTTTTATTATAAAGAGTTCTTGTGAGGAGGGTTGCCAAGTTTCAGTAAAATTCCACCCTCTCTACAACTTAAAAAAGACTTAAAACTAGCCCTGAATGGTCAGATGTGTTTGCGAGCAAGCGCTGATGGTCCCAGCGGCTTAGTGGTCATTCTGAATCAGAAAGTGATTGGCCCCGTTAATCGCTGCTCGCAGTAATTGTATGAAATAATGTGAACACTCAATGTAGAAGAGCTGGAAGTTAAGCTTCTCAGCCAGCAGGAAGAAATTTTCTCATAGTAGGTGTTGAAAATCGGATTTATTTTACGGATCAATATTTCGGCTACCCTTTAGGAGAAATATTTGTTGAGATATTAAAAATGTACCTCATGTATTGGGAGCTCTACCAAATAACCTTTGACTCACACGGAGTTAATGTATGTCGACTGTCTGCCATGAAATGAAGCTCTAGTGCCTTCATCCATTTTAAGTTATGTTGATGCTACATCATGTTTCTATCTGCGTATCCATGATGATACTTATAATAATGCTATATAGATTAGATCATATAACAAGTAAGACTTCTTTGTTTCTGATTTAAAAGACTTTTTAATGAAATATATATAAACATCTAAAAAATCTGAGGTTATGCTTTCTTTGCAGGTTGATTTACTTAATATGTTTATACACAGATCGGGCATAACATTATGACCACCTGCCTAATATTGTAACCAGCCCTGACCCGTCGACTTCACTAGATCCCTCAAGGTGTGCTGTGGTATCCGGCACCAAGATGTTAGCAGCAGATCCTTTTAAGTCCTGTAGGTTGCCAGGTGGAACCACCATGGGCTTAACGGATACTTATTGATATATACTGACCACTGCAGACCGGGAACACCCCCAAAAGAGCTACAGTTTTGGAGATGCTCTGATCCAGTGGTCTAGCCATCACAATTTGGCCCTTGTGGTCAAATCCTTACACTCGTCCATTACCTTGTCCGTCCTTACTGCTGATCTTTAGAATAATCAAAACTTTTGCATGTCTTCTTTCACAGTAATTGAAGAATCACAGAGTAAAAGAAAACAAGACTTTTGTGTGTGTTTTTTTGGTTTCCAGTATTCGAGGCGGTGAGCTGTTTGACTTCATTGCTGAGAAGGAGAGTCTGACCGAGACGGACGCGATCAAGTTCCTGAAGCAGATTCTAGAGGGCGTGAACTACATGCACAGCAAACACGTGGGCCACTTCGACTTAAAGGTGCTTCGTGATGGACTTAACATTGCAACTGCTTTATAGATTATTCTGTATTATTCTCATCAACGATGTTGTTGATGTCGCTGTTCTTTATCCTTCTCTCATCCTGTTTTATTATAAAGCAGCTTGTGTTTTACTTCCTGCTTTTGTTTCACCAAATGATGTGAACTGGACATACCTGTATATACTATGTGCTATATTAGGACGCGAGTCTTTGTAAACAAGCTTAAACCATGTTTATTTCTGTTTAAAATAACACTCTTGTCCTCCTCTCTCAGCCTGAGAACATCATGTTGTCGGATAAGCAGGTCTCCGATCCTGATATTAAGATCATCGATTTTGGCATGGCCCACTGCTTTCTACAAGGAGAGGAGTATAAGAGCATGGGTGGCACCCCGCAGTATATTGGTAAGTGGTACGGTCTGGTGTTCATTGTGCTTAGTTCGAGTAGAACTAATACCATGTGTGTGGGTGGGGGGGTCTCAGGTCCGGCAGTCTCCATGGAGATGAGAGAAAGTTCAGGAAGTCACACGGTCAGGGTGAGAGATGAGTGGACAGAAAGAGGAAGAGAAAAATAACCATGAGCTTTTCAGTTAGATGGACGTGTGATAGATGTATTGGAGATGTATATATTGACAGTAATAGACGGACAGACGTGTGGACGAATATGTAAATCTTCACCGATATTCATTTAAGTTTGGAATAAAAAAAGGAACCGTTCGTTATCAGAGCTGAAGGTTAAGCAGAGGTGACGAGATATGAAACAGTGTGAGATGGAATATTAATCAGCATGATAAGGTCGCTGAGCGTAGAGTCCCTGTTGGCTTAAAGCATGATGTTTGGATAATAAAAAAGCGTTAGGCGTTATTACACAATACTTGATTAGAAATGAGTGTTTTAGAGCTTTGTGTCAGGGGTGAATGGAGAGAAAGTTATGCTGGATTTGATTTCTTGTACGACTTTCTCTGCGTTTCATTTCGTTCCTTTCTTTTCCCCTCCTTTCAGCACCCGAGATCATCAACTACGAGCCTCTCAGTACAGCAGCAGATATGTGGTGTGTACATGTACATACTTGTCTCACACACACACACACACACAATATGTCAAAGTTCCTCAGGGTGGATTTTTGACAAGTTGAATCCTGGCCACTTCTGCACAAAAATGTGCTTACTCTTCACACAGACCCTCACACTTTGTTAAGAGCATTTCTCTCGAATTTGTTTAAAACTAAACAACTACTTATAAGCTTCCTGTGTATTTCTCGGCACATCCCAGAGCTGTAGCGTGTTCGCCGTTTCATGTGCAAAGGGAAGTTGAAGTCATACTGTGTATTGAATTGGTTAGGATGGTGTGCAGAAGCTGTCCGCAGCCTGTGTGTGAAGGATAACACATTCACGCTTCCCTTCTTTAGCACTCTTTTTGTTTTACTGTCATACCTTTTTTGAAACTGAGGGTGTGAAGTGAAAGAATGTGTGTTTCTTTTCCTCAGGAGTATTGGTGTCATCACCTACATTCTGTAAGTACTTATTTTTCTCATCTGAGTCGCACTTTAACACAATAATAAAAAACATCATGTTATGAAAGTCTGAAATTCTAAAAGGATATTTTCAGCATGATGGCTGTTGGGCTGCGTGTGAAAGAGTAAAAGCAATGCTCATATTCAGAGATCGGAGGATCAGGGTTCAAGCACCAGCATCACCAAGCTCCATTATTGAGCTTTCTGCTCCAGGGGGTGCTGTATCATGACTGCCCCTGCACTCTGACCACAGCTTCCTCAGCTGGGAAATGCAAGGAATAAAATGTGCTATGATGCTTATAGAAGAGGAACTGAGGGCAAGAAGCCTTTATTGGTGCCACACATACATTACAGCACAGAGTACATCCCAGCTGAGGCGAAGTTAGGGTCAGAGCGCAGGGGCAGCTATGATGCAGCGCCCCCTGGAGCAGGGCAGAGGGTTAAAGAGCCTTGCTCAATTGCCCAACAGTGGAGCTTGGTGGTGATGGGGCTTGAACCCTGATCCTCTGATCAACAACCCAGAGCTTTGACTGCTAGAACCACTAATGCCCCTGATTTTTAATTATTGTTCTTCATTATTCATTTTATTATCAGTATCATTGTTAATGAGTAGCAGCTTAAATGGTATAAAAAAATTTGTGCAAAAGTTTTCTACAAGACATGAATATCACTAGTAAATAGATTCAGTGTAAATTATTCAGGCAAATATTATAAACTGTAGGGCAAAAACAACAGGAGCAAATCAAAGGTCAAGCAGATTCTATAACTGGACCTGGTTCTATACATGGAAACAGGGGCAAGACTTCACCACAGGCGGATTAATGCTACTGTCAGGACACGGGGTGGCAGGTGGGGGCAAAAATCAGGCAGGAGTTTATTATAAAATGTAATAAAATGAAGAAACACCGGGAAAACATGAGGGCAGAACAAACCAATGACATAAAAACAGAGAAAGACGTGTAACAAACAACAACACACAACGACGATGATCACGATGATAAATTGTGGAGGTAATTAGTGAAACAAGAGGGACGGGTGTGTAGAGGCGGGATCGGGGTAAGGTTGGGGGGCGGGGCAAACTCGTCAGAACAGTAAACATAAGCAAGGACGCATGGCACAAACCCCTGCTGGAACCCTGGGTGGAATTAACCAAGCTATCCATGACAGCTACATTCAAGGAGAAGTCAGAAAGGCCAGAAATCTGATCATAAAAGGTTTGTTAGCCCCCAAGAATGAATGTTAGCATACTGTAGCTTCTTGCTGATGAGTAATCTGAAGTTAATCAAGAAGTACACTACCAGCCAAAAGTTTGGACACACCTTTTAATTCAATGTTTTTTGTTTAGGGATTTATTTTCTACATTCTAGAACAATACTGGAGATTTCAAAACTATGAAATAACACACATGGACTTCAGTAATCCATATGTAATGACAACAAAAAACAGTCAGTTGTTATTTTAAGACACGAAGGTCAGGTGTTCTGGAATAGTTCTTGCAAGAACAGTATTGTCAAGTGCATTTGCAGAACCCATCAAGCACCATGATGAAACTGGCTCACATGAAGACCATCCCAGTAAAGCAAGACCAAAACTGACCTCTGCTGCAGAGGAGAAGTTCATTTAGAGTGACCAGCCTCAGAAATCACCAATTAACAGCACCTCAGATTAGAGGCGTTATGAAGGCTTTACAGAGCATCAGTAGCAGACATACACTATATTGACAAAAGTATTCGCTCACCTGCCTTGACTCACATATGAACTTAAGTGACATCCCATTCCTATTCCATAGGGTTCAATATGACGTCGGTCCACCCTTCGCAGCTATAACAGCTTCAACTCTTCTGGGAAGGCTGTCCACAAGGTTTAGGAGTGTGTTTATGGGAATTTTCGACCATTCTTCCAGAAGCGCATTTGTGAGGTCACACACTGATGTTGGACGAGAAGGCCTGGCTCTCAGTCTCCGCTCTAATTCATCCCAAAGGTGTTCTATCGGGTTGAGGTCAGGACCCTGTGCAGGCCAGTCAAGTTCATCCACACCAGACTCTGTCATCCATGTCTTTATGGACCTTGCTTTGTGCACTGGTGCACAGTCATGTTGGAAGAGGAAGGGGCCAGCTCCAAACTGTTCCCACAAAGTTGGGAGCATGGAATTGTCCAAAATGTCTTGGTATGCTGAAGCATTCAGAGTTCCTTTCACTGGAACTAAGGGGCCAAGCCCAGCTCCTGAAAAACAACCCCACACCATAATCCCCCCCTCCACCAAACTTTACACTTGGCACAATGCAGTCAGACAAGTACCGTTCTCCTGGCAACCGCCAAACCCAGACTCGTCCATCAGATTGCCAGATGGAGAAGCGCGATTCGTCACTCCAGAGAACGCGTCTCCACTGCTCTAGAGTCCAGTGGCGGCGTGCTTTACACCACTGCATCCGACGCTTTGCATTGCACTTGGTGATGTATGGCTTGGATGCAGCTGCTCGGCCATGGAAACCCATTCCATGAAGCTCTCTGCGCACTGTTCTTGAGCTAATCTGAAGGCCACATGAAGTTTAGAGGTCTGTAGCGATTGTCTCTGCAGAAAGTTGGCGACCTCTTCACACTATGCGCCTCAGCATCCGCTGACCCCGCTCCATCAGTTTACGTGGCCTACCACTTCGTGGCTGAGTTGCTGTCGTTCCCAAACACTTCCACGTTCTTATAATACAGCTGGCAGTTGACTGTGGAATATTTAGGAGCGAGGAAATTTCACGACTGGATTTGTTGCACAGGTGGCATCCTATCACAGTTCCACGCTGGAATTCACTGAGCTCCTGAGAGCGACCCATTCTTTCACAAATGTTTGTAAAAACAGTCTGCATTGCCTAGGTGCTTGATTTTATACACCTGTGGCCATGGAAGTGATTGGAACACCTGATTCTGATTATTTGGATGGGTGAGCGAATACTTTTGGCAATATAGTGTATCTTAATATCAACTGTTCAAACTAGATTATTGTGGATTTCGGCCGCCTTCAGCATTGTTTTACAATGTAGAAAGAAATAAACATCAGGAAAGACCATGGAATTAGAAGATGTGTCCAAACTTTTGACTGGTAGTGTAAATTTAATTAACAGCCAACTTGCTCAAGGCAATGAGATCAGCTCTGTTTTTCTAATGCGTTTCGTTCTAAAACAAAATCTCACTTTTTATGTCCTTACTTCTTTAAACTGAGAGACAGCTTCACTCTCTAACAGAAGAGGGATGTTTATGAGATTGGATGCTAGTGTTAGCAGTCTCGGAGCGGCTCTCTGTATTATCAGTAGGACGATATCTTCTCAGTGGTAGAAAACGTGACAAAGATATTTATTATGGAAAAAAACAGTGGTTTAATACTAGTGGTTAGTAAGTGTTTGCCTCATACCTCTGCCGTTGGGGGTTTAATTCTTGTTTCCGCCCTGCACTCTCAAAAATAAAAATGGCAGGAAAAACAAAGATCTCAGAGATAGCACAGTAGAGCTAAGGCTTTGGTTAAGGTACTGTATATACACCGATCAGGCATAACATTATGACCACTTGCCTAATGTGGGTCCTGTAATCAACATTGTGGAGTTTTTTTTTTCACTAAATGTTCATATCAATATCAGTTTATTGCTCGGCCCTAGCAGAAATCTCCCCTCAACATGAAATTTCAATCAATACTTTATGAATGTCCATTCACGATATTGAGAGTTTAAACTTGTTTAAATCTATAACGCTGACCATACTGAGAAGGTAATCGTCAGCATTACGTTATTAGCCTGTTGCTAAGCTAATTTCAGTTTACTCTTGTACAAAAGAAATACAAAGAAGTGAATCTCTCACAGGTATGCAGCAGTTCAGCTCTCTGAGGAAGGTGACCTCTTGTGGTTGGTGGCAGAAGTGCAGGTGGTCACTAGTGCGGTGACGTGAAATGTCCCTCGACACAGTCAAGTGGATACAACATGAACGGAAATGTGTTTTGGATCTGGACCTTCCTCTTTTAGAAGAGCTGTTACAGAGCTCATTTTGGAGATATGTGTGGCTGTCAGTCTGATAGCAGTCTAGCTAATTACACTATATTGCCAAAAGTATTGGGACACCCCTCCAAATCATTGAATCCAGGTGTTGTTTTTCAGGGGTTGGGCTCGGCCCCTTAGTTCCAGTGAAAGGAACTCTTAATGCTTCAAGATATTTGGGGATGACCCCTTCCTGTTCCAAATTGATTGCACACCAGTGCATAAAGCAAGGTCCATAAAGACATGGATGAGTGAGTTTGGTGTGGAGGAACTTCACTTGAGTCCTGACCTCAACCCTATAGAACACCTTTGGGATGAATTAGAGTGGAGACTGCGAACCAGACCTTCTCGTCCAACATCAGTGCCTGACCTCACAAATGTGCTTCTAGAGGAACGGTCAAAAATTCCCATAAACACACTCCTAAACCTTGTGGAAAGCCTTCCCAGAAGAGCTGGAGCTGTTATAGCTGCAAAGGGGCGGGACAACTCCATATTACATTCATGTGCATGTGAAAACAGATGTCCCAAAACTTTTGGCAATATAGTGTACATTACATTGTACCTTGTGTATGTTTATATCTGCACTAAGATGTTTACTGATGTGTGTTTCCTTTTCTCTAACGCTAGCTTTTTAAAGCACATTGTGGTTGCAACAGAAGGTGCATGCTCTATACGTCTCTCTGAGATTAAAATAAAATTTAACCTCTTCCAGGCTGAGTGGTCTTTCTCCGTTCCAAGGCGAGACAAACGGGGAGACGCTGAAGAACATTGTGGAGATGAAGTACGAGTTTGAGCCGCACTACTTCAGCCAAACCAGCTCTATGGCTAAAGACTTTATCCAGAAACTCCTGGTGAAAGAGCAGAGGTAAGACATTTGAGCTAGAGTGAATTTATCACTACTGGTTCAGAATTCGAATTCTATCCTTCTCTTAAACAGAATCCAGATTCACATATCATGCAATATTACATTATAACAAGATATAAAATAATACTAAAAGACACACCTAATCAGCCATAACATTATGACCACCTGCCTTATATTGTGTCGGTCCCCTTTTTGCTGCCAAAACAGCCCTGACCCACCGAGGCATGGACTCCACTAGATCCCTGAAGGTGTGCTGTGGTATCTGGCACCAAGATGTTAGCAGTAGATCCATTAAGTTGTGAGGTGGAGCTTCCATGGCCTTAAAGGATACTTTTGATAGATACTGACCACTGCAGACCGGGAACACCCCACAAGAGCTGCAGTTCAGCTCTGATCCTTTTGGTCAAACTCGCTCAAATCCTTACACTTGTCCATTTTTCCTGCTTCTAACATCAACTTTGAGGACAAAATGTTGACTTGCTGCCTAATATATCCCACCCACTAACAGGTGCCATGATGAGGAGATCATCGGTCTTATTCGTGTCACCTCTCAGTGGTCATAATGTTATGGCTGATCGGTGTTTTAAGGAATATAAATCATATAAATAGTTTATGACCTGCTGTTACTTTAGATGTTAGGTATGAGACAGAGATCGGTGTCTGGTGGTTTAATGGTAGAATTTTAATATTTAACTCGTGTTCTAGGAGGAAATGGTTAAGGCATTAACACACTAGTGATTAACTGATCGGAAGGTTGTGAGTTCGAATCCCAGGCCTACCATAACTAAGCCCTAGAGCATTACTCAGTTGTATGAAAATGAGATAAAAATGTACGTCGCTGTAGATAAGGGCATCTGCCAAATGACAGAAATGTTGTTCCTGTGGTTTGGGGGTTTCCTCTGGGTATTCTGGTTTTCTCCTCTAGTCCAAAAACATGTTTAATAGGCTGATTGTCATCTCTAAATTCTCTGTAGTGTGCGTGTGTGCTGTGATGAATTGATCTTCTGCAGAATAATTGAAACAAAAAATATATAAATGATTGCATTGGTATATATATATATATATATATATATATATATATATATATATATATATATATATATATATATATGTATATATATATTTATGTGTGTGTGTGTGTGTGTGTGTATTTGTAATGCAGTGAGAGGATGACTGCTGAGGAATGCCTGACTCACCCCTGGATTAAAGTAAGCCTTTTTTATTCCACAACCCTCTTTCAAATGTAAATATAAGTGAGAATAATCTCTCCAGGTGTATCAATAAAAGTGTTTTCAGCTCCACTTCCGTTTCAGCCTCTCACTAGGACGCAGATGGCGAAGAGAAATCGTTGTTCCATCAACATAAAGAACTTCCGGATGTTTAACGCTAAGAGAAAGTGGAAGGTGGGTCATGTTTGCTCTTAGCTCTGAATCACCGCACATTCAATAGCTCCAGCGATACTTATACAAACATCACCTGTGGAAGGTGTGCACACAGATTTCCTGACTTCAGACAGGTGAAGTTTCGTCCTGTATATAGGATACACACACACACACACACGTACACACACACACATTCCTGGATGCCTGATGAGTTGAGGCTTCCCCTCCTGCCTAATAGCAGTGTGTTCAATATCTATTTGTTGTTAAAACTATCCAGCATGAGAATGATCAGATCCTCCAGGATTTAGCCGTTTCGCAATCGCAGAAATGAACTCAAACTCTCAGTGAGGAGTTTTTCTGAATTACAGCTGACTGTTCTACAGATTTGGGTCACGACGTGTGGTGTGATGTCGTCACAAGTCACATTCAGCCACAAAGCCTCTTCCATTCACGTGCATCAAATATCAGCACAGCTATCACAGAAAGTTATTACATACACATATCAGGCATATCATTATGACCACCTGTCTAATATGGTGTCAGTCCCCCTTTTTGCTGCAAAACAGCCCTGACCCGTCGAGGCACAGACTCCAGTAGATCCCTGAAGGTGTGCTGTGGTATCTGGCACCAAGATGTTAGCAGCAGATCCTGTAAGTTGCGAGGTGGAGCCTCCATTGGCTTAAAAGACACTTTTGATAGATGCCGACCACTGCAGACCGGGAACACCACCACAAGAGCTGCAGTTCAGCTCTGATCCAGTGGTCTAGCCATCACAATTTGTCCCTTTTGGTCAAACTCGCTCAAATTCTTACGCTTGTCCATTTTTCCTGCTTCTAACATCAACTTTGAGGACAAAATGTTCACTTCACCAGTCAGTGCTCAGAACCCGATCAGTGTATTAGTCAATAAGCTCTATGAATCAGCGCTATAAAGCAGTTAGTTCAACACA